>NW_028301046.1:4140000-4232500 GCF_049000335.1 Polistes dominula | reverse complement strand
CATTAAACTACAGATTCAATATTACTTGTCATGGTAGAAGATAAGATAGCAAATCCTTACTACAGCTTATTGCTATTATCTAGAGTAATTATCCGATAAATATTGAATACGGCATAAACAGATTAATGACGGCGAAGGACCGACAGAAGAGAAAGTAATCTAACAATTAAGTTACTTCGTTCGTTCGTTCGCTCGTTCGTTCGCTCGTTCGTTCGTTCGTTCGTTCGTTCGCTCGTTCGCTCGTTCGTTCGTTCGTTCATAAGTCGATCCTTAATGCCGGTAGTAGCACGCTCTAGAACTAACCAACAAGAATTGAAACGATGTTGATGATGGTGACTCTGTTACTCTATCATTGGAATACTCTGCCAATTTGCGAAATACGAATACAATATTCTTTACCATTCGATGCAATGTGTGCGCAAATATTATAATGCAAAAATGCACACTTGTAATACATATGCACCAGAGACAAATATTTAATTTTGATTTGAACGGTAGTAAAATCTATGTAATGCGAAAAACATTTACCAATGATCTATTATTTCATCATTATCAGCAGTCTCTTTGAAGCTTCTGTATTCTATATTCTGTATTCTTATATATGTTTTAATTTCATTGAATATAAGTATGCTGTTAATGATAATTCTTTAATATATAGAAGACGCGATATAACCGTTAAATATTTTCGCGAATTTCACGAAAGTCATGTATAATTCATGGCTTTGCGTTTAAATTTGAATACAACCATATGCTGAAAGATACTGATACAAATAAGTGGAAGTTCAGAATCCTATGTAATTTCGTATAATCGATATATTCGTTCTTCCTGTTATATCCTCTATACTCGCTCATAATCATTTAATTGATGCTGTTAGTACTATAATTCCACTGCACTTTATAAAAATCATGTTTAATATCATTGTTAGCAGCGATGATAATGAAAAACCTATAGCGAACAGATTGTATAGATTGCAACGAACGCGCACTTTTGGTGTTGCATTGGCATTATTCAATAACTATGCTAGTTCGGAGCTTTAGTTCACCATTCTCTGACGCAAGCATATACGGATATATTATTTTCAGATTGTCCTTATTAACAAGATAATAATCACCACCATGTGACAGTTTATTACGTGCACAGATTATCGTATGACTGTTAGCAAAGAGAAATTTATACTTGAGCACAACGCAAGGAATGACCAGGCTCTTAAAACCCAATCTACGTAAGCAATGATGTTTTGGTATGAACCAACACATAAGATTGTATTAATAATACATTATATTACGTATACTGAATTCCTATTCAGATCAATGAATACTGTTCATCATTAAAGTGGTAGCGGACCGCCAACACGTAATATAATTGAGCGTGTCTTAGCGACAGTGCTATTGTAATACTATTATTGCTGTGGTGGTAATGTTTATTATTATATTATGATTATTATTAAAAAAAAGAAAAAACAATTAGAGGAAAAGAGGGTGCATATAGGAATGTGTCACCTGCTGTCTCGGCTGTACTACTAGGATATACTAAGTAATATAGATACACTCGATATATGAAATGTTCATTTTAATTGAACATTTGAAAACCTTGACGGGGATTTCGGCAAGTGTTCAATACATAACGACGATACTACATTATAATTGAAACGGTCCCCGTATAAGTTTCAATTAAGCTCATGAAAAATCATATGAGGACTTTGACCTATATTCCAGGGAGCGCTTCAATTATTCTCTAAGATATATTGTTATAATTTAAAGCCTATTTTCAAATTTGATTTATGATAATTGCGATATATGATACAAAACTATTATATGACATATAACAATAAAGCAACTAAATAAATAATGATTTAATGGTAGATAAAGTTTATTAAGCTAATGCCCCATATTCATTCTTTTATAAATTCCTTTGATTTGCTCGTATTTATAATTATATTTATATTATTCTTTTGCTTTTCTTTTTAATCAAGATAAGTTATTAAACAACATTGAAAGTCAAAACTGGCGAACAAGCTAGCCACAATACAGTTCTTCTGAATCATGGTCGCGTCAGGGTTTTGTCATCCTTTAGTTGTTCCGACAACGGATGGAACAGATATTTTCTAAATAGTTTTTATTGATCATTGTCAGGTTTTATATTTAATATTGCACATCATTGGATTTTTCTTGTCAGCTGCTATTCAAAAATAAGTATTAAAATATAACATTGTATTTAAAAAAACAAAGTTGACCAAAATAAATCTTGAAAATGACTGAACCTAGCAAAAAAATATTAATGTCATATTGTAGTCCTGAAATTTTCATGCAAATTTTTCCTTATCCATTTTTCTGCTACTATCATACTTTTGGAGCTATTTAGGTGACAAGAGCTGGTGAATTACCAGCTCTTTGTATACTTTGATAGATTGTACCGTCATCGCGTTAAGTATTTACTTTCGCCCACTGGTGATCCCGTTACTAACTAAGATGATTTTAGTTACGTCAAAAGTGGTCTTGTTAGGTTATTTATACTTCCATAATCTTTAATATTCTTTCAACTCATCTCGTAAAATTTTATCAGCATATTAATAATGGAAAAGAATTTATCTAAAGATGCTGCAAACAAAGATTTGGATTGGGTAACAATAAAAGATGTTTCAATTAAAGAATTTCCAATTGGGAGTATACCTGAAAGTACAAAGGACAAATTTTTTCGTAAAATGAAAGAAAATCCTTTTGTACCAATAGGTAAACATAACCTTTTATCAATTAATTAAATAATCTTGATATTAATTAAGTAATTCTAACAGAAATATAGAATATATATAATCATGTGTATGTATGATTATTAATATATATCATATTAATATAATGATATTTTATATAATAATAATCTTCTATAATTGTATAAATATTATTATAATATTATCTCAAATGTAAATATAATTTCAGGTTCGCTTGCCACAGTATCCGCACTTGTTTATGGATTATACAACTTTGTGCAAGGAAATTCACAAATGTCGCAGTATATGATGCGTACAAGAGTTGCTGCCCAAGCTTTTACTTTCATTGCTATAACTACTGGTTTTATTCTAGCACAGAAGAAACTCAATGCTAAAAATACAGATAACAAAGTAACATAAACAAAATCTTTTAAGTTGAATCAATTTTTAGCACAAGTTGAATAGTAATGTATAAATTTAAACTTATCAATGTCTTGTAAATTCATATCTTTAAAAAATCTATTTCTACCAATAAAAAAATAGTATATTACTCACCTAGGGAAGTAAAGTAAGAAATGTCTCAGAGTACATGTAATTGTTGGCCTCAGTCGAGTATACTTTTTTCTGCTCGACGTAGGTGGAAAGCGGCAACTTCGTTTTGCACAGCGGGATAAAAGTTGACGCTTTTCGCTCGGAATGAAGAAAAAACTATTTAAAAAATATCTTTGCTTAGAATTAAACAAGATATTATTAGCAAAAAAACAAATTATTCAAAATATAATACTTTATCAACAGAAACAAAAATAAGAATAATTTAATTGATATATTTACCTTTTGTTAATATTTTAATTAATCTATAAGGTCGTGATTGATACTCATTTAAATAATTGCTTTTTGTATTTTATTTAATCGTTCATAATACTTTGAAATATAAAATATAATATTCACAGTAATACAACTATTGAGATTAGAAATATTGTTAAGGGATTATTTTGCAATACCATAGATAGTTTGAATAAAACTTTAATTATTTAGACTTATAATATAAATTTACGTAAAATAGTTAATTGTGACGTAGTGTTTTACATAACATTGATATATTGATATGTTTAAAAAGCAATATGCATATATATATATATATATATATATATATATATGTGTGTGTGTGTGTGTGTGCATATGTTAACTATATATATATATGTATATATATATATAGTAGGTATATTCTGTTGAAAAATATAATCAAAGATTTGCATAAGATATGTAAAATATATATTTTCCTAAAACTTTTCCGATATAAATATATATACTTATTCTAATATTTGTGTTTAATCTTTACTTAAGAAAGACCAACGATGCTTTGTGCCAGTAGAACTTAATTTATATAAACTATTATTGCATAGTGAGCGAGTATGGAGATTCGACGTGTTGCCAGAAACATTGTTAGATATTGAATGAGAAATATCTTGTACAGAGAACCTTTGTGTGCTACATAAACTGGATGGAATGGATTCTGAAACAACGTAATTAATTATAGGTAAGATAAAGTTCTATTTTTTTTTTTAAATATAACTTGTAATAATTTATTCATATTACCTATCAATGATGTTTCATCATACAAGGAACCTTGTCTATTATCACAAAGGACTGGAATAATATTGTCTGTTGATTGTACTCGCTCAATTGTTTGCCCTACACTTTTCCACCTGCCATGATCTTTCGAATGAGTTGTTAAATATTTCAACCATTCTTGAGCTTCTTTATTTGATTTTAATACGAATATAATTATTTTTTTAGTACCATCGATAAAGTTTGTTAATAAAATTTTTCTGGATGATTTTTTCGATGGCTGAATAATAGTTTCCTAAAAGAAAAAACAAAATATTTAATTTTATTAAAGAGATTCACATATATGACATAATTCCCCCCAATATAATTAAACTAACTTTATTTATAGGAATAGTATGAATAACATTTTTTTCTTCATCTTCCAATTCTTTGGAGAGCCACGTTTTAACGCAAAAGTTACGTAAACGTGCCCAATACTTTTGACCATTTATATCAATTATGCCTGCATGGATATCCGAGTTAATGCATTCGGGTTCTACTGCTAAGCGACAGCAAAAGTATCCAAAAAGTGGTAACATACAATTCTTGTTTTCTGAAAGGAAGATTAAAAATTTAGAAATATTTGAATAAAGGATATAAAAAAACAAAATAATAATTATTTGAAAAATGATGTTGAAGAAATTATTGTATGTCCAATCATGCGCATGCCTTATCATTACCGACTATACAGACCTTGGATATTCAAATGTGTATATCTCAAGGGTATGTCCAAAGATCTGTTGAATACATCTCATACTCTTCTAATCACAACAGAGTTATTGATGTTAGTTTAAAGCATTAAAGAAATATTGTCTCACCAACATGATTTATAACAAGATCATGCGTTCGTACATCATTATCTGTTTCTTCTATAGTCAGTTTGGCGGAGGCAACCAGTTCAAAGCGTGGACCTCTAGAAAAATATAACAATAATAATAATAGTATCAATTTTAAAATAGAAAATATTCATTTTAATGATTACAAATAAAAAAGGAATGATTAATAAATCTTACAATTGGACGTGGTTGATTTCTCCGTTAATAGATGCACTCAATTTTTTGCCAAGCGTTCTGGATATTGACGAATGTATAGTTTTAGTAATTTTCAATGGAGTACTCGCAATGCTAAAATCTTCTTCCAGCATACAGCTATAAATTTCCAATGTGAGCTCAAACTCTGCTGGTACATTATAACTGTAAAGAAGTGTAGAAATAAACATGTTATTCATAAATGTATTTTACTTTCTCTATTTTAAATTAAATGGAATAATTATATTCAAAGTAACTCACAATATTAAAGGATCTGTAAAAGTAATATCGGTATGTGTTCTATCTATAGGACAGAGTAAACTTGTGTCACATATTTCTGTGCCTATACGAGCCATACAAAAGACAGCGAATCTTCTATAATCCCCACGATTTTTAAAATGATCCAAATCTTTCCACATTAATGGAAATCTAATCTCAGAAAGTGAAACCGTTGCTGTACTTTCTGTTGACCTAAAAGAATTATCAATTTTCTTTACTCTCAATTCTTTAATATACACATGCGTAAACAAATAAAATGAAAAAGTAAAAAACAAATATAGATACTTGGACGATTCGAACAAATTCTTTTTTACGACGTTGTAATTCTTTTAAGTACATAGACATTTTTTCATTAGATATAAACAACGCTCGCGCTGCTTCCAAAGTTTGCGTACGATGACGAGCTGCAGCCAACAATTTCGTGGATCCATCTCTAATTTGAATTTCTACGCCTACTTTTCGTTCTAAATCACGTTCCTAAAAAAATAAAGTCATTTTTGATTGAACATTAAAAGGAACATTGAATTAAAACATCATTAATAAATAGCCAATATAAAGCTGTTTTTAAAATTTATTTAAAAATTTGTAAATATCATTTACAACAAAACGTATTAAATCTTACCGTTGCATTTCTAACACTCTTAACAGTATTCCGTCTTCGTACACGCGTTTGGTAATCAGTCAAACGACGTAAATAAATATTTTCTTTTTCCGAGGCATCGTAATTTGTTTTATTAGAAGATCCTAGTTTCTTTCCGCGGGTTATTATAGGAGCCATTTTAACTTAAATTAAATTGAGTGGTGTAGGGGCAAGATACAACAGGTTTCCTTCATGATGCATAAACGAATAAATGCATCGATTTGATTGGTCAACCGAAGTCACGTGACTTCAAACGGATTTGTGGACATAACCACAAAAATGTAATTTCATTTCAGTATACAAACACAATTTATATTTGGTGTATTTTTGAATAAATTGTAAAAGTAAGATATATATATATATATATATTTAAATTAATTTAATAAGAGAAATTTGAAATAATAGAACTGCATTGATAACACATGAGATTTACTTTGAATAAAATTAAAAATACATACGAATTGTATAATTATTATTTTTTTGTTCTTTTTGTAATCATATCATTTTTAATTATACAATTAATACGTTAGTATTCGTTTTTATGGTTATATACACGCACTTGTGATAAACGTAATTTGCATAAATGTGAATAAGCATAAAATTGTAACACCCAAATGGAAAGTAGAAATAATATCTAGTACAAATATATATATGTATATGTATTATGTATTTCTAAAAAGCTCCCCTTACTTCTTGTCTTTTTCTTTTTCTTTAGCATTATCTTTATCTTTATCTTTATCTTTGTCCTTATTTTGTTGAAGGGAACCAACTGCTTGTAGAACAGTTTCTGACTGTGGATCAACACCAGGTAAATTTTCTAAAACTGATTGTAAAAATGCAGCATCTGACATAACAGCACTATAATCTTCTTCTACTTCCATCGCTTCTTCTATCTGCGTTTCGAGATCTTCAAAAATAGAAAAATTATTTAATGTAAATCGAAATGATCAAAAGAAATATATATTTATATATTAATCAACTATGTATATATTAGATCAGATATTAGAACTTACGTTGATCTTGTATTGACATTTGCATTGCAAAAGCTATTTGTTCTTCTTCTGACATATTAGCAAAATCAGGTATATTTGCAGTAGTTGGAGCAGTATTATCAGCAGTAGATGACGTTGTTTCTTCAGTTCCTTCAAGTGACATTGCCAATGCTCGTTTTAACATCGCTTCTTCATTAGTCACTTCCTTAATAGTTTCCGGTTGTTTATTCTGAACATCTTCAGTAACTTGTGCTCTACGTGCTTCGTCTTCCTGTCTTTGACGTTGTTCTTCCATGGAAACTCGTAAAGCCTAAAAAATAGTATTCATGAATTTTCATATTCATTTATCATATATCTGTTTAATAAAAGTTAAATGCATGTATGCATGTATATACCAATGCCAGTTCAGGATCTTCATTAGGATCAACACCAAATTCAAATGCAGCTCCACTCATTCCTGCTCCACCCATTCCATCTTCTCCTTGAATAATAGGAGAAGAGATCAAAGCATCCGATAAATGTGGGCCAGGTGGTACAGTAACAAGGTGGCTACCAGTTCCATCTTTACCATTTAATGCATTAATAAAAGCTGTTAAAATTTCGTTATTAATGCTTTCTTCCCCAAAACTTATTATATCTACATTGACCTTTTCTTTTTTAAGTCGCTTTGCTAGCTTGATCAATTCTCTTTCATCTATATCCACTGGACTTCCAACAAATGCTACTATTCGCATCTTGTGATTCTTACCCTGTCGATGCTTTAGGGCCAACTATAAATAAAAAGTAGATTAATTAAAAAATTTAAGACGGATCTATGAACAATTCTTTTTTCTCTCACTCTTCTTCAATGAATACTTACATGTGCAATTCTAATTCCTGTGACTAAACATAAGTGTCCATTTGGTTGAACTTGATGAAGCTTAGAAAGTATTCTACCAACATCGCTTGTAAGAGTTGCTAAAACTTGAACGCTAGATGAAGATCAATAATAATAATAATCAGTAATAAAATTTTTTTAACTTTCCATCATTGTTTCGATTAAATTAATACATTATATATATAAACTCACTCTGCAAGTGTTATAAGACCAACATTATTTTCAGGATTTGAACGGGTCTTAGAATGGCATACTAAATTAACTGCATCTTGTTGAGCTTGTAAGCGAGTTGGCAAAAAATCTCCATTTCTCATGTAGTCGCTGTTGTCGACACTATTAACAAATTTATACAAACCAATTTCAAATTACAGACTTATATATGAGTTATTAAATAACAATATATATATATATATATATTATACGAGTATAGATTAAAAAGTTTTTAGCTTATGTCAAAAGATAAAAGTATTTTTATACTGTCATACTTTCTATTGAAACAGAATTGTTTTTATATGTGTGTGTTAGGCTTAGAACTTCTTAACCTACCCACGTATTATAACAAACTAGATAAAAAAAATTAAATGTACATATATATATATATATATATATATATATATATATATATATATATATATATATATAATAATGTCAAAATATATATATACATATATTTAGAAAAATTTTGTTGAAAAGCAAAAAATATGTTGTTTTCATATCTATAAAAAAGATATATATCGATATATATTTTAAAATTGTTTGAGAATTTCGAAATTTTTCTGAGAAGTTTGCATTGTCATCTCAGGAAGCATAAATTTACGAATGAGATTATTAGATACTATAGGATATTTCTTCCCCATAAAATTTGTTTACCTATAAAAAAAGAAAAAGCTTTACGATTAATGGAAATAAATTAACATAATATAAGGGTAATTGTTTTTATTAAATTATTTATCAAAACGTACCATATCATTGTACTTTCCAGCACCATCTTGTAAAGATACACCAATCTTTGCCGTCGACTATTCACTGTTTTCACAACCTCACCACCTCATTCACGTTTTAACATCCCAGACCATCGATCAAATAACTAACCTAGAAATGCATCTACCTTTATTCGAATTGGTTCTCGTACGATTATTAAGTTTATAGTACTGAAGATCATGTAAGTTTTTTAGGTTGGTAATACTGTGTATACGTGAATACCGGCTTTTAGTATATATAGTATAATATATAATAATTAATTTCTAACAAAATAAATGTTGTGCTAATAATTAATAATAAATTAATTAAAAATAAAATTAATAATTAATCCAACAAGATTTTAATATTTCATTAATTATTAATTATATATTAAAACATTTTGAAGTTTTTATTGATTGTAAACATTATACTTGCATTGTTTTAAATATATCATGT
This sequence comes from Polistes dominula, assembly GCF_049000335.1. Classification (NCBI taxonomy): domain Eukaryota; kingdom Metazoa; phylum Arthropoda; class Insecta; order Hymenoptera; family Vespidae; genus Polistes; species Polistes dominula. The sequence goes on along the minus strand of NW_028301046.1, from coordinate 4,222,955 downwards.
TTCTTTTATTTCTTTGTAAATACTGCATTTTTATTTGTTAAAATATAAATTAATCTTTTGTTCATTTGTCATAATGTATATTATTTCAACTGTTATTAATTTTTCAGTTTCTGTTATGTAGTTTTAAATATCAATTTGTGATTAAAATTAAATGAGAAGTTAAAATTTGATCTTTTATTAATTACAATGTTTCAATTAACATATATAATATTATTATTTTATTTAAATATATCATTGTGTAGAACAGAAAATATTGTATTAATTATTGCTGATGATTTAGATTTAGTTCTCGATGGGATGGTAAGGATAAAAATAGATATAGTAATATAATTTTGATTTTTATAATTATATCTAATCAATTTTGTAGACACCGATGAACAATACGTTAAATCTCATTGGAAGTAAAGGTGCAACATTTGTTAATCATGTATGTGTTGAAATTATTTATAATATCCTTTAGATTTAAGATTATTTCAATAAATTATCATTATTATTTGATTATATAGTTTGTAGCATCTCCAATCTGTTGTCCCAATAGAGCTTCCATTCTAACTGGTAGATATCAACATAATCATTTAACAGTAAATAATTCTATTTCTGGAGGTTGTAGCAGTATTGAATGGCAAGATAAACAGGAGCATAATACTTTTGCAGCATATTTAAAAAATGAAATGAATTATGTTACATTTTATGCTGGAAAATATTTGAATCAGGTGTAATAAATTATTTATTCATATATACGATTTAGAATTAAGTTTCTTTACAAGCATTAGATATAACTTGAATTTAATAGTATGGTAGAAAAAACGTCGGTGGAGTCAAACATATTCCACCAGGTTGGGACTGGTGGGCAGGGCTTGTTGGAAATTCTAAGTATTACGATTATACTTTGTCCATTAACGGTACAAGAAAACAATATGATGATAAACCTGAGGATTACCTCACAGATGTGATAGTAAGCCAATTAAACATTGAGTACCATAAATATTAACTCTGTCGATATTACCTATCTTATCTAGGTAATAATATTTCTATCTACTTTGCAATAAAATGTGTTTGTATTGTAACTGGTCTTTACAGTAAAATCTTATTTGCGATGCAAGTATCCATATAGTAGAAATTTGTATTCCAAATAACTTTCATATCGAAAGGGTTAAAAAGGGTTTATTTAACATAAATCTTCTACGAATGAAATTAACATTTAATTATTTTATTATAGAATGATTTAGCCATGGAATTTTTAAATCAGTATAATTCTAACAATAATCCTTTTTTAATGGTACTGTCACCTCCTGCACCTCACGCACCTTTTACACCAGCTATAAGGCATACCGATAAGTACAAGGATATCAAAGCAAAGAGAACACCAAATTTTAATACTTTCACTCAAACAGTAAACATATTTCTCTATTATTATAAAAATAAACTCAATATCAAAAATTATGTCAATTATTATTTATCAATAGAATAAACATTGGTTGGTCAGAAGAGGACCGTCACCTCTTCCATTGAAAATCTTACCTAAATTAGATGAAATTTATAGACGAAGATGGGAAAGTCTTTTAGCTGTTGATGAACTTGTTCAAAATGTCTACAATATGTTAGAACAGAAAGATCTTTTAAATGATACATATATTATTTTTACATCAGATAACGGATATCATATTGGTAATAGGTATTTAATATAGAATGATTAATTAATATGTTGAAAAACCTATTTTGCTTATTTCTATTTACAGGACAATTCAGTATGCCAATGGATAAACGTCAATTATATGAAACTGATATAAGAATTCCATTATTAATTAGTGGTCCTGGAATTCCTCACTCGACAATAACTTCACCAATTAGTAGTGTAGATATATTTCCTACAATCTTACAGATAGCTGGCTTAGAATATCCTTCGGATGGAACATCTTTTTTAAAAAAAGATTATCAAACGATAGAACAGTTTTAATAGAATATAGGGGAGAAAAATCTAATTGTAAACAAAATTCTGGATGTCCTAGCGACAATGATTTAAATCTCACTGTAAGTAAAATATAGAGGAAAAAGAAAAAGAAAATGAATATATTCATAAAACTTTTTAATAACGTTTATATTTCGTTTGTAGCTTTGTAGTCAAGAATATGCTTGTAAATGCGAGGATGTTGGAAATAATACTTATAGTTGTATTAGACGTGTTTCTCCATTGCATGATAATATTTTTTGTATATTCGAAGATAATGAGGTATTGGGAAAAATAATTGAACGCACATATATAGTTGCATTATTGAAATTATATTATTTTATTCTTCTTAGGGATACATTGAGGCTTATGATCTAAAAAAGGACAATTATCAAATGAATAATATCGGTTATAGTATGAAACGTTATCATAGGTATAAACTTAGAAAACGTCTTAAGAAGATGGTTTCTTGTCAGAACAATGAATGCATTTTTACAAACTTAGGAAATACATATTATTAATCATATGTATATATAGATATATTAGATCTAAGGAATATGGTAATATATGCATAAATATTATAATATACTTAATATAAATGTTAATATTATAATATAGTTATTTTTGATAATAAATATAACACAAATAGTTAGATATTGAAAGTTTGAAGTTCCGATAGCCGTCTTACTTCGTATTATTGCGTTTATGGAAATCGCGTATGACGGATAGGTCGTGAATCTGGATATAAGAATAACTCGCAGCTTCCTCTCTCGGAGCTACTTCCCTATCGAGCTGTTTTCTTAGCAAATATTTTTATTAAGCCCCGCGGTCTCGAATATCTGAATAGCAATCGGGCTATTTGGTAGGGAAAAAGAGAAAGAGAGTAAAGAGAATGACGCAGATAAAACGTACAACTTTAACTTCTCCATAGCGAGATATTTTTTCAACTAAAACGTTTTGAATTCTATACGGATTTACGCTGAGCGAATAGGCGAGAGATCGATCAATCGATCGTAATATAAATATAATAAATTCAAGATGTATTTATTAAAGAAATAAAAACATCGTATTACTTATATTATGTTTAATACATTTATCTCAATTAATATATATATATATATATATATACGTATACGAGATTGTTATTCAAAATCTATCACTATATTATTATATTCATCTACTTTGACACTAGTAGTTGAATATCAAATTAATTCAATAATTGTTATTTCATGTCAGCTAGAGAGTTATTTCACGAATCAACAAATTTCACGCTTTAACGGTAACATATATATGAATAAGAAGAATAATATTTAAAAGTAGAATAACGTTTCTAAAGTATAACACGTTTTCGATCGAAATCGGAACAAAAGAAGGACTCTCTGAATTTCTATAAAAGGCACGAAGCGTAAGGATCTAGAGATCGATTGGTTGAGGATTAACGATCTTTCCTTCAAATTGTAAGGTCGTTACATCGCTACTGAAACGTGTAAGTCGGCTTGCGAGAAGTCCTCTTGATTCTTTCTTTCTTTCTCTCTTTTTCTTTTTCTCATTCTCTTCATTGATCATTCGAGCGAGTGATCGCCTTTTTGTATACCAGGATCAATAGCTTTCGTTGGCTTCAAAACTGCGGATTCTCGGTTTTCTACACCCCCCTTCCCAGTGATCTGCATCCTCGTGTGTATGCTTACCGACTTATGCCACAAAATAAATCACAAAAAGAAGCAACGATTCTTTTGAATCATGTCAAGAGAGAGAAAAAAACGCATTGAAAATTTCAATACACCATTGTTCAATCACGAAATTCGCGTGTTAAATCTTTTTTATAATATATATATATTTTGAGAAATTTTCAAGAGAAAAATTCCAAACGCATTTTATTTCTCTATTCTTTTATTTACTTTTTATTTCCGGTTATCGATTATTTTCTCCTTTTCATTATAATAAATATTTTTCTTTTCGTTTGTCAAAAGAATGATTTTCCCCTTTTTTTTTTTTTTCGAAATCTTTTCTAATTAATGAGATTCTTCATTGAAATACGGTAATTAATCATCGTCGATCTATATCGTGTAAGCAAGCAGCTGTGATACACAATAAATTATATTCACCCACTTCCTTCTCTCACCCTCTCTCTCTCTCTCTTCATCCCTTTTCGTTTATATTTATTCATTTTTCTCTCACTCTCTCTCTTTCTTCCTTTATTTCTTACACAGTGTTTCTTTCATTCTAAGCTCGACAACGCGGAAAATGCGAATTTACAGAGTGAATTAACGAATCGGAAAATAACAAGGTAGAAAATAGATAAAAAATCCCTTTGACGAAGTTTACACTGATCTCGTGGTATACGCATCACAAGATTCAATAACTCAAACATGTGTTCGTGATTTAACGAGAGAATAATAAAAATTAATGTAATATGATACGGTTGATATTATTTATTAAGATAATATCAAAATATATTGTTTTTAGTCATATTCGAAATAATTCAATAGTACCGTTTGACTTCTTCCAATCTGTGATTTTCAAAATGAAAAATCATCAATGAACAATTATTTAAATATGCTTAATAATTTTGTTAATATGATAATATTACAACATTTTTATAAAAATATATTAATAATCAATAATCATTTATTTTTGTTTATAGATTGTGGAATTTCATATATACGACGCGTTTAATACGAAACGAATTTTTGGAAGAAAGCAATAATTACAGAATGTCCCAAAAATTGATTTATCCAAGAAACAAAAAAAAACCATAATAATAAATTTCTAATTTGTCGTTTAGATAAAACTCGATTTTTATTGGGACAACTTGTATTGCATTATTTTCTAATTATTATATCATTGATGTAGTATTTTTTGTTTGCCGACAAATTAATTGTATCTTTATATATATTTAAAAATGAATATTTAGAGAATGATGAGATAACCGAGAAGATGATTTTGGGATAATTCAGAGTTATATAGATGAACGATAGGTATGGTAAGAGGTTCGCATTACCGAGACCGGCTTACACGAACAACAGTAGTCAAATTAAACAGGAGGCTATTAACTGGGTCAACATTTCAGGTTTGGGGTAAGTACTTAGTACTACGAAGGACTTTGCGCTCGAGCGCACCTAAATACATTTGTGTGAGAGGTCTGATCTTTTGTCGAAGAATAAGTGTTAACTTATATACACATATATATATATATATATATATATATATATATGTATGTATGTACACGCATATATATGTATAGATGTATAAATGTATAAATGTTAAGTCGTGTGCGCGTGGGGGATAGGAGTTCGCTGGCGAACGAGAGCAAAACGGTCGTGTCGGTCGACCTTAAATAAATATCTAATGTGCGCGACCGACCGGGCCCTTATTGCTCCCGCCAATATTGTTTTAGGCACGGCCCTTGGCGAATTGAGTTTTGTAACATGAGAAATGATTCGTACGTGTAACTGGCAAGAGCTAGCTAGCTAGGTAGCTAGCTTGATGCCAGCCAGCAGCCGATAGTCAATAGCCAGGTATAATAGTTTTCGTTTGATTGAACGTGCATCGTTATTTTCAGACAAATTTTGACAATAATAATAAAAAGGATAAAACTAATAAAAAAAAAAAAAGGAAAAAAATAGAAGACAATCAATTTTTTCCAGTTAAAATATCACGAACGACAACGATGATGATGCAAAATTCATTCGATAAAATTACAATTTTTTACCCAAAAAAAAGAAATGAAATAACAAATGAAAACAAAATGATTAATCATAGGAAATACCATATATCATCATTGATTTTATGATATATGTATTTTATGAAAAGTGAAACTAGATATTGTTTAAATCTCCTGGAATGGAATATAAAAGTACGTATTTAGGTAGTATTTCGTAAAATCGTCAAGGATCTAACTTGAAGAGGTTGATGGCAATAACGTTGCGTTCAAAGGCTGCTTGCAGCAGGCAAGCAAGGTGATAGTGGAAAATACATTTCTCTTTCTCTCTCTCTCACTCTGTCTGCGGCTCGTTTCTCTTTTCCGGACGCACGGTGTAAGGTTTGGCTCGGCTCGTATTTGTCGCGGAAATAATTAATTAACAGCCTTCACCCACCCCTTCTTCCTTTTCTACCAGCATCGTTCTCTTCCTCCGTTTAACCTTCTCTTTCTCTCTCTCTCTCTTTCATTTTGTGTCTCCCTCTCCGGTATGTACCTCCTCCCCTTAACCGTTTCTCGCTTCTCTCCTCTTCCTCTTCCTCCTATTTTCTCTTCTTCTCCACCCTTCGTTTTTCCGTTCCTCTCTCTGAATCCCTCGACCCTTCCACCCCTCTCTATCTCATAACTGCGCTTGCCCCTTTACTACTAATGCTCGGCGAACGCCTTTTACCTTCTACAACCCTTATTACCGTGTCGCAGCTCGGTTAACGCGAGCAAGTTAATGAAAAACTCGTGCAAATATAGAATTTCTCGTAAAAACTACAAATTACTGCGGCGTCGGCGTTCCGTGGTGGTGGTGGTGGTACCGGTTCCGGTGCCGTTACCGGCCGACGTATAGTAGTAGTCAGCTTTCTCTCTCGTAACGTATTCACTCGCTTTTTCCTTTTTCCTAAAATTATTTGACGAGGCGAGCAATTTGAAATAATAATAATAATAAAAAGAAAAAAGAAAGAAAGAGAGAAGAAGAAGAAAAAAAGGAGGAAAAGTCAAAGATGAAATTTGGTACATTCCCAGTTTTTGATAGAACGCTTGCTCGCACACATGTACGCTCATGTGCCGATTTTCTTAAAAGATAATTCTCAAATGAAATAAAAGAACTTTGTAATATATTTGAGTTCTTTTTCTCTCTCTTTTATCGTTTAAATTTTTAAGAAGAAATTTATGATAAATACATTGAATAATAATATCGAATATAAATACACGTTGATCCAAAGATAGAAATGATTGTGGTATGTATTGGGTTGTTCGGAAAGTTCGTGCCGATTTTCGGTAAATGGCATAAAGTTATTTTGCTAAAAAAACCTGAGAAGTTCTGGAAGGATGAAATTTTGAAGTTACCTTTAAAGATGAAGAAAGATTGCGGAATAAATCTTTCAAATAAAAAAACTTAAATGCGTTGCATTTCAATCTTCCGTCAAAATCGGCACGAACTTTCTGGACAACCCAATACATCACCTAACTCTTGAGATGTGAATTTAAGAAAAAAATAATAAAAAAGTAAAACAAAATGTATATTAATCATAGATAAATTTGTAATGATAAATATTTTTGGATATAAATGGAGAAATGATATTCGTCGTCATAGTCGTTGTAGTCGTTAGTTATAGTCATAGTCGTCATTTCGACGACATCGTTGTCGTTTCCCGTATTATATTATTACACCCCGTGGTGCTGTTTTGTCAGCTTAAAACCAGAGGCCATTAGCAGGTATTATTTTAGCCGTGATCCGCTGTTAGCGAGAACAATGGCGCCGGTACGCCGACGTCCCACGATATTAAATGAAGCGAAGTGATACATTTCGAGGGGATAGACGAGCAAATAGGGATGATACCCTGGGAGGAAAAGGGGGCAGCGACAGGAATCGGAGCAAAAGCAGAATAGAATCGAGAAAGAAAGAGAGAGAGAGAAAGAGAAAAAGATGGCGGGGAGTGAGAAGGGAAGAGTGAAGAGGAGAGGAGAGGAGTGGAGAGGAGAGGAGTGGAGAAGTAAAGAGGGGAATAGGAAACGGAGGTGGCGTAGGAAGACCAGGATAACGAAGAGGTAATGTGCAAGGGAGAGGGCCAGTACGTATTACGTTACGCCCCTGGCCTGTGTAAATACCACAGCGCTGTAATCTAGAGTTAATGGGGTGCTCTCTCGTTGATGCGGGAGAGATAGAGAGAGAGAGAGAGAGAGAGAGAGAGAGAAAATAAGAGAATGAGAAAGAAAGAGAGAGTGTCGTCTATAGAATACTTGGACGAGAGACAAGAACTACTTATTGCAAATGGAGCTTAACGATACTAACAATAAGTTTATTGTTAGGAAGAAAAACGATAGATTTGAAAAATAAATAATAGAGTATTACGATTTGTAATATCATTTATATTATATTTTTAATTAATTTCAACAACGATTATGAGAACAAAGAAAATGATATTATTATCTATTAGCTTAATGAGGGGGACTTTTAACGTTATCAATACGACAAAGATTTGACCTTTTAAGGGTTAACATGTCTGTTTATTGTATTAATTGGTTTAATAATTTTTTTTTTATTCATGTTTTTTTTAACGATGAAATTTCGTTTGTACTTTTTATATAGTTTATGACAAATAAAATGTGTTCTCTTTATAATCGAAATCAAAATCAATTAATAGCGTAGCTTTTGTTTCAAGATATATAATTTGAGATTTATTCTGAATTTGAACATGATTCGTACACGTATTATTTCCATATAATTATTGTTCTTCCAGAGACAGTATAAAATGAAGATATATATGTGGTATTTAATTTTGAGGTATCATTTTGTTATTGATATTATTACGTTCTTTCCATATGTATATGTATATATATCTCATTAATACGACTGTCATTGATAATATTACGATAGATTTTATTTGATCTGTATGTAGAAGTGCTTACGCGATTGAAAACTTCGAAGCAATCGAAAATAAGTTTAACTTTTCCCTAAATCGTTTTGGATATAATAATGGAATATAATATATACAGATCACATATTTGACAAACCATTGAGCGTTATTATTTCCATTGAAAAAAAAAGAATAAAATTAAAAAAGCTCGGTCGGTCGTTTTCTTCTCTTCGACAGCATCAAATACGCCATAATAATTGGATAGGAATCATCCAGGTAAAATGCCGGTACTGTTGTACATACTTTGATATATATACCCCTGTACAACACCTACATTTATATATATCTGGATATTGTACATAGATAAACGGAATATATATATATATATATATATATATATATATATATATAAACGGAAGCAATGAACATAGATAATAATAATCAGACGAAGCATCTTGAATCGTGCGGTATCAATGTATGTCGGTCTCTGGATTCTGCCTGTGACAGCGCAATTATCTCGCCTCGTTTGTGGTTGCGGCATCAACCAACCCCCTACTGTTAACGCCATCTCTCAAATTAACGCTCCTATCGCATATACCGTATCATAATGCTTCTGCGTTGTCAGATGATACTTATCGCACCCTACCCTTCAACCTTATTCTTCCTATTCCTCCTAGTACTTCTCTTCTCCTACTCTTCTCTTCCTCCACAGTTGATGATACCTATCATGATTTTCACTAATCTTTTCATTCATGTTCATTTCTATCCCCTTGACTTTTTGCTGTCTTTTTATTTATGCGTATATGTTAATATCTCATGCAAATGAAATCTGTATGATCCAAATGATATCGTTTGAATAGAAGAAATTGATTGAAAGATTTTGTTTATTTATCAAATTTCTCTCTGTTAAAGATTTGTATAATATTAATTACATACACACACATACACGCGTAGATACATATAGATATATTTATATTATTATTAATGTATTAATTCGATATTTGAAATATTACAAAATTGATCAACAAAATGATTCTCTTTTATAGATATTGATTAAAATTCATTCGGATAATGGTTCGAAAATATAAATAAAGATTTAATCTTATTTTCGAGAGAATTATTCGATTGTATCACAGATCAAACGATAAACGTCGAACATGTAGATGTGTGTGCGTGTGTGTGTTTATATGTACGCGCTTACATATCTATCTCTCTCTCTCTCTATATATATATATATATATGTATATGTATGTAACGTACATGATATTTAACGTTGACGATTTCGTCCAACTATTCCGCGTCACGTATATTCGTTCGAAGATCGTACACCTGTCGAGCCATAATGTAATCATGAAAATCAAAGAGAAGGTAATCGTCAAAGCGAGAAGTTTTGCTTCAATAGATAGACATTTGCCTATAATGTCAAAAGAGAGAAGATTCGAGGGTGTTACTAGGCAGGAAGCCATGTTTGGTGCCTCCTTTGATTATAGAAATGTCAGAGAGGGTATTCCCTTCGAAAAGCATTGGGAATCCTTGTTGAGAACCGTCGAATAAAATGATTCTGCAATCGGCATTGATCGAATGAATCTTCATTTCAATATTTTTCTTTTTTTCTTCGTTTTTTATCTTGAACGGATATTAATGACGTCATTGATACATCATAAATAGTAATGATGAAACGAAGGATTATTAATCTTGTCTCATCGATAAAGCATATAAAACGAATCTAATTTTGTAATCAATTTTTTCATTGTTTTATCTCTGACATTAAATAAAATGAACCAAATCCATTTGTTAGGATTATCAAAGCTTCGTTGATGATAAATCATAGATGTTATAAAAGAAATAAAAAAAAAAGAAAAACACATACACATACACATATACAATAAATCATCTCCAAAACATATTAATATCAAATTTGTCATGATTGACCATTGAATAATCATTCAATTAATAAAACGAACTTTCATTATTTAGTTTTATTTTATTTACAACTCTCCAAATGTAAAAATACTTTTCAAATATTCATTATCATCTTTTTTACTCACCGATAAAGTATATTTCACAAAAAGCTGTCGAAGCAAACACCGTTTTAGATAGGAGAACGGTTGATAGTCAAAACTTGAAGAGAAAGAGATAAATAGATAGAAAGAGAGGAGGAGGAAGAGAAAGAGGAGGAAGAGGAGGAGGAGGAGGAGGAGGAGGAGGTTGCCTGGAGAAACGTTTTAAGAACTTAAATTCACGATTTATATCGTGCAACACAGAGAGAGCAACGGCTAGGCCAGGCTCGAGCGATGACAGCTTCCGAATCGGTGGCAACCCTTCGCTTCGTGGATGCGATTGGTCGTCTCTAGGGGTGGTGGGTGTGGCCCCTGGTATCCATCATCCCCTTTCGCTGAGCAACACTTCCTCGAATCCCCTCTACTTTTCCGTCTCTCTATCTCTCTCCTTTTCTCTCTCTTTCTTTCTTTCTCATTCATTCACTCACTCACTCTCTTTCTGTACGGAATGTGCAGCAGCTTTACCCTCTCGAAGAAGAAGGAGTCCTCTCTCTCTCTCCTCGAACTTCTCTCTGCCTGCCAGGTTACTTTTCAAGTAGAGGGGGTACACACCAATTGTACTATACTATTTTCTATACTGCTACGAAGAAGACATAGGAATGGGCCGACGAGAAAGAAAGGGGAGTATCCGTTTATACGATATGGATAATCGCCCAGTACTGCCGCTTTCTTTCTTTCTTTCTTTCTTTCATTTTTTTTTTTTTATTTTCCCCCCTTGCATTTTTTTTTTATTTTCTTCCTTTTCGGTTTTTTTGTTTTTGTTTATTTTTTGTTTTTATTTTTTATTTTTTTTTTTATTTTTTTCCTTTTTTTGCAATACTTTTAATAATAGGTTCTCGTTAATTTTTTTTTCCTTTTTTTTTCCTTTTTTTTTCCTTTTTTTCCTTTTTTTTGTACTTTTTTTCATTTTGCTTTTAAAGCGCATACAATACCATGTTCATTCTTGTATTCGGTCGTTTTCACTACTGGAGAGTCTCGACTTTGAAATCTAACTTTTTCTCCCCGCCTGTGTATTACTTGTGAATTCCTATTTTTTCTTTCTTTTCTTTTCTTTTTTTTTTTATTGTTTTGTTTTCAATTGAAAGGTAACGATAAGTTTGGAGAATTTTTTAATTTTTCTTTTTTGTAGACAAGTATAGAACTGTTAACGATTGGTTTTTATTAAATAGAAAAGTATAGAACTCATGGAATAATGTTTGTTTTAAAATGTAGCAAGACGTTCTTTCATCGTTGCTGCCGCCAATCTTGTTCTTATTATTTCTTTTTTTTTTTTTTTTAAATTCTCATTTGGTTAAAAGCAAGTCTTTCTAAGAATACAACGGTTGTTGTATATTCATAATTTAGAACGGTAATAAAATACAAATAGGAGATTAACGTTGGATTCGAATGATATTGCCATTAAAAAATAGTGTATTTTGATAATAATATCTTTTTTTTTATCTTTTTCTACATATCTACAAATTCTTTTTGTGATAAAATCATCCTACTATAACACAAAGTACAAGAAAATGATTCAAAACCTTGAAGAAAATGAAAGATAATTATTTTGTAACATAAGAAAAACAACAAGAAGAAACAAAACGAAATAAAGAAATAATAACAAATTGTGACGAAAATAAAAAAAGAAAAAAAAAGACGTGGTAGGAAGGGAAGAATAGGGAATGGGGGAAGTTATAAAAAACAACAAAAGCAAAGATTGTAAGTAGACAATCTTCGTTACTTTTACTTCGTTACTTTACTTTAATTTCAACATTTAATCTCTTAGATGTTTCCGTTCGTTGATAGAAAGAGAGAAAGGGGTGAGAAAATGGCATGGAAAAGAGAGAGAAAGGTTAACTCGGTAGAGAAAAGATGGCCGACTTTTCGCGAAAGATTTTTCTTTTCTCTTGTCGGACGCGAGATTTGCTTTAAACGCCCTCAGGTTTTTATTTCTTCTTCTTCTTCTTCTTCTTCTTCTTCTTCTTCTTCTTCAAAGAGAACCAACACCGGATGGATGGATTCTCATCGCGAAAACACCCGTCGGGATTTCACGCGTCGAGTCGCATTACTGGATCCTACGTCGAGATGGAAGGATTATAACGCATTGAGGTAGGTCTTGTTAAGACCAGAAGAAAGAATCAACGGACTATACTATTATATACTATTTTCCTTTTAATATTAACGTGACCACAAACATCCACTACGTGTTTTTCTATCCCACGATCTTTTATATTATTATTATTATTAAAAACATTAAAAATGAACGAAAGAATAATTTTTTTTTTTTTTTTTTAATTAAAAACAAGATTAAATGATGCTAGTCTCCGAATAATAATAATAATAGAAATTTCTAAACACGAGAATGTAATTTAATCAATTTTGTAAATGTATATTAATTATTTATATACATATATCTTACATTAGTATATAATTTTAGTCTATTTATTATGCAATTTATTATATTGCAATACTATATTAAATTATATCATTACTATAATAGATATTTAATATACCCTAATAATACATTTATATATATTATCATTTTTAAAATTACAAAGTACATTTATTATCATCACAACAACAACCATCCCCCCCTCATCACTTCCCCGTATCGTATAATATTTTTCTCTTTACGAGTCAACAAAAAATTTCCATCCCCCCTTTGTGTTGCCCCTCTTAGAAAATTGACTTGCAATGAGAACGAATGATTTACAACATATAGATAGTACTTTTCAAACGGGATCTAAATAATAGTCAAGGAGTAGTAGTCACGTGCATCGGTTATGAGAAGAGAGTGAGAGAGAAATAAAAAAAAAAAAAGAGAAAGAGACAAGGAAGGAAGGAAGGAAGGAAGGTGGTGGTACTACCACTCAACGTTTGCTTGTAATTCGAGAGGAATGGAGCATACGACGACAACGAGGTTGCGTCGTCGTTATGCTGTTGCCCTAAATGGTTCTACAATGCTCGAAGCAGAAAGCGTATTGGCGAGGGTGGCATCGGTGGCGCTATCATGGCGCTCGAGGCTCGTGCAGCTGACGGCTCAATTATCGCAGCAAGGGTCTCACACAGTCACGCCTGCGACGAACCCACCCCCGCAAACCCCCACCCTCACCCTCACCCTTACCATCACTCTCATCCCCATCCTCTCATGTTCCCTCTTTCTTTATTTCTCTCTCTCTCTCTCTCACTCTCTCTTTATTCTCCCTCTTACCGTATTCCCGTACTTTGTCCCAGGATCCTTGAAACGGCCCAGCCCCAAGCTCATTGTCCTCCAGCTATTAACTGCCTCCTCTTTCTCTCTCTTTCTCTCTCTCTCCTTCTCTTTCTCTCTCTCTTTCTCGTCCTCCAATAAAGGACTCATTGCCTTCGAATGCTTTGACTCCTGCCACGCGATCGGGTGCCGTTGACTGCTCCATTCGATGTTTCATCGAGACCAACTAATCCTATTCGATGATTTAAGGGCTACACGTCGTCTAACTTCTTGTCTTTATATATATATACTGTATTATTGTATTATGTATATATATATATATATTTCTTATTGATTTTTTTATAGCAATATTTGCATTTTTTATTTAAATTACGTTTGTTTAATATAAGTTTGGAAGGAAGGAATATTTGAATGTATCTGTAATTTTTTGAATGTATATGCAATTTTGTTTTTTCTTTTTTGTTCTATGACAAAGGTGTGACTAATTGTAAGAATATGGTATATCCTTATTCTTAATGTTTCGTAGTCATTTCCATTAAGGAGAATATATGAGCCCCCGATTTAAGAGGGTTTACTTTGAAAAGACATTTTAAGGTAATACGATCGGTTTAACAATCTGTCAAACGGCACTCCTTAGATATCCTTTGAATGTTTTTCTTTTATAATTGCAAAAAGTAATTTCAAGTATTAATTTAAGTAAAATCGTATAACATATTTTGAGATATATGAATAAAAAAATTGAATGCAAACGTAAATTAAGATGAAATAAATAAGTGACGTTAAAATCGAAAAGAATTAATTATAAAATGGAAGGTTCGGGATTTTGAAAGATAAAGATTTTTGTTTCTGTTCTGCTATTTATTTTATTTATTCTGCTATTTGTTTTTTTTTTCTATTTTTTTGGGGACAAACTTCTTGGATGTATTAATGAAAATGAAATCCCTTGAGAAAAAAACTCAGACTTTCCCCCGTTGTCACCCTCAAACTCATCCCACCCCATCCCTTGACAAAGCCTGGAATCAGTCAGCCCTAAGAGCGAATCTCACCCTCTGGGCGTGTTACCTGTTCTCCTGTGTACCTCGTTTTGATTATATAAAAACTTTCGACTCTACACGATTCGGCTTCCAACCCTCGTATGAAATCGTTATTTACTTCGCGTTAATCAACTACACTCTCAGATGATACTTTAACTATAATACATCCTCCTATGGACACTTTTATTATTTCATTTGAGTCAACTCAAATTAATACTAGTGAATGAATGAATGAATGACAAAGATTATCGAAGTATAAAAGCCGTTTAAAAGGTGCACCGATAAAGCTTTAGATCAAATCGAAATGAATAAAAACAAAACGAATATAAAAAAGGGGAAACAAAAATTTCATTTTGTTTTTCGAATATCCAAGTATAATATTAAAAATGCGACCAACTGATTTTCATACTTCATTAAATAGATAAAAATAAATGAAAGAAAATGAAAGAAAGACCAAAGGAATATACATATATATAAAAGAGCAATATATATAGAAAGAGAAAAAGAAAAAGAAAATGCCAATACACGTAAAAGGAAAACGTTCGTTAGCTGAGAGTTAATGGTGAAAAATGTAAAACAAAGAAAAAAAAAGAAAAGAAAAGAAAAAGAAAAAAGGTTGGAAGGAATGAAGTAAGAAAAAAGGAAAAAAAAATATAGGAAAGATGAAGGGAAATAAGGGTGGTGGGGGTTGGTGGGAGGAGGAAGGGTGAAAAGGGGTTGAAGGGTAGGGAAAGAGTATTCTTCTTTTATTCTCTTGGCGAGAGAACGGAGAGTCCCTCTGTTGTAGCAGTTACGTTTGCTTTTCCTCACGGACGACTTCATGTTACGCAGAGTATCTCGTTATATACACATCTGCGTGGGAGTAAAGAGGAGGATTCTCGAGGATGCTCGCGTACAAAGCGCGACAACTTTCGTTGTCGTTGTCTTTGTCGTTGTCGTTGCGTTACGTTGTCGTATCGAAATATAGTACCTGTAATAGTAGTTGTTGCAGTAGTAGTAATAGAATAGTAGTAGTAATAGTAGTAGTAATAGTCGTTGTAAAGAGGATCGTTTTCACAAGAATATATTTCATGGTCTTTACTACATTACTATATATATATATAGATGCAAGTGTGTGTGTGTCTATATAGAACCTTTATTTAGTAGTAGTAGTAGAAATAGTCGTTGTAAAGAGGATCGTTTTTGCGAGAATATATTTCATAGTCTTTACTACATTACTATATATATAGATGTAAGTGTGTATGTGTATATACAGAATCTTTATTTCCCTTCTATCTCTCAGTTCTATCTGATTTATTATAAGGTGTAGTGGCAAGAGGAGGAGACATATAATCACTCCTACCCTTCTTTCCCTCGTTTGTGTCTTTGATAAGGACAAGCGAGCCATAAATATACCGGGTGAAGTATTTTAAAAAATACCACTTATGATATCAACTCAAGACAAATTGCTGCTATTGGCGATAGAAAAAATATATGTTGAATGAAATTTGCTTGATTTCGAGACTGACATAATTCCATGGTTAATCGTGTCTTTTTTTTCCAAATCTTCTAACATACGAAAAACATATTAAAATCGAGCTCAATGTAATGATACACATTATATCATAACTGTGTATAACGAGGGGTGTGTTTAAGAGGTTTTTTATTGTTACTTTATCTTTTGTTATTTTATTTCTTCTGTATACAAAATAAAAATTCAAATTAAAAATGTAGCGGGTAACAAAAGTAAGTAACATTGCACATACTTATCATGAGATTAAGCTAACCCTCGAATACAAATAAGTATCCTTTAAGTGGTCCATTTTAAATACCTTACCCGGTATATATAAGAACGTTCATTTTTTTTTTGATAAATAACTAGATATAATGAATGTGAAGCATTGTATTGCATTATATGTATCTCTCTTTCTCTAATTCTTGTTTTATTTATTCCTTTCTTTCAGCATTCTTGAGGAGTATATATATACAACATTTTCTCGTAGAGAAAAGGAATATTATTATATGAAAAAAGATAAATCGTCGTTCTTACAGTAAAAAGAAATCTCGGAAGCATGAAATCGAAATAGTAGTAGTACTAGCTTGCTTATATCGAATAAGAGAGAAAAAGAATAAAGGTTGGGGGAGGGGGTAAAAGAGAGCAATAAAAGGGACGGGGGTTTGGAATGTCGTGTTTCAATCATTCCGCCATTGTGAGACTGGGAATCGAAGCATGGCCGCAAAGTTCAGAAATACAGGCTTTGAGGGAATATGCGTTGTGCACACACGCACGTAATACACTCGTATGTATTGGCATGAACATTTATCAAGCTTTCTCTTTCCCTCTTTCCCTCTTTCTCTCTCTCTCTCTCTCTCTCTCTCTCTTTCTCTCACTTACTCGTATCGAGGCCTATACTATGCTTCTGCCGTACATCCACGACTTTTCGTCGAATTTCTCACAAATATATATACAGAGTTATATGCCGGATGTATTATACATAGAACACATATACAATATACATATCTATATATATATCGTATAGTATCGATGTAAATACGAGCAAGGGTCTGGAAAATAATACCCGCGTATCAGGATGAAAATAGAATCGAAGATGAAAAATTCGCATCTCGTCCTTTCCTAACCTCCCCCTTCCTCCCCCATATTTACTAAAGTCACAATATTAAAAAGATATATTTGAATAGGATTTAATTGTTAAAATCACGAAACGCGTAATCTCGCATCCCAGAGGTTTTCCTAGGAATCCTCGATTCGAGTGTATATTCACGCATCGAGCATTCTCTACATCGGTCACAGATTCGTCGTATGCAGTTCCAAACAGGTTTGGGACAAACCTGGGTTCGAAACAAAATTTATTGCTACGGTAGCGTTACAACAGTGTAACTGTTACATTTGGAACCCAACCATTTGTCGTATGTTGTGCAGTAGCCACAGAAAGAGAGAGAGAGAGAGAGAGAGAGAGAGAGAGAGAGAATGTGTAAACACGTGGACCGTCGACGAAAACCCTCCGGAACTGGAAGAAGAGAGAAGGATAAATGGGTCTTTCTCTCTCTTACTCTCATCACCCTATATAAACGAGAAAGAGAGAGATAGAGAGATTGAGTATGGTAGAGAGAAACGAACTGGACGGGGTAGGGGGTTGAAGGGGGGTAGTTGATTTTCGTTCGGGGATATGTAGGCGCAGACTCGGTGCAGAAATCGTGTGGGTTTCTATCCCCGCAAGCTATATCCCCAGAATCAGCTGCCAGATTATTCTATTACCGCGTATCAACATGGGGCTTGTTTGGTCTGAAAACACGAGTTCGCCACATTGTTTCAGCCAGATAAAGAATTTAACGTTGGGTAATTAAAAGGAGCTCGGGCCTCGGGGACGAGCACGATAGGCGACGAGTTTGAAGCGGGAAGAGAGGTGGGTGGGAGGAGGAGAGGGCAAGGGACGACACACCACAAGAAATAAGAAAAACTAACCAAAGATGATATGAGAAATCTTTTGTGATTCTTCTTATAAGCATTAATTCTCTTGTAAATGGGAATAAAACGTAGACGAGGATATTAGATAAAGAGAAAGAGAGAGAGAGAGAGAGAGAAAGAAATTGTTCTCTTACCTTTAAATCCCTGACGACGACGACGTCTTCTTCGAAGGTATGGCAAAATTCTCGCTTGAAAATCCCTCTTGGGGACGTTTTATGCCTCCTTACTTTGAGACCTTCTATATATATATATATATAGTAATCTATGCTTAAACCAAAAAATATTAATTTCGAAGGTTTTTCTTTTCTAATTACCTTGTACAAAATAAAATTGTATTTAATTCATTTTCTTTGTATTTTTGTATAATGTAGTACAAAAAAAATACTCTCTTTATATCTTATATATTATATTTTATAATTGTTTTATTTAATATGTTTAATATTTTGTAATTGATTAACTATTTTTATAATTTTATTTTATTAATTTTTTTTTGTTTTTACTTTTTCAATATTTCTTCGATAATCGATTTGTTTAGGACGATTTGGGATATTCTAAAAAATCGTGTTCGCGTGTCTGAACACATCATACTTCTCTCTCTTTCGTTAGAATAATATTGACTTCGGTCGAACGTTACCATATATACATGTATAACTGAATGATTATATAATACTATTAAACGACACTCTCTCGATGGTATATATTAATCAACGCAACGAAACCTATTATATTACAACATTTGTTAAATATAACATGATTTAAATCATGAAACATAATATACACGCACATTTATATATATATGTAAACGTTTATCAATTCGATAAAACAAGACTATATCTATATAGGTATTTACGCGTTAAATTGATGGCGTTTCATCGTAAACAAAGTGAAACATTGATAATAGATTTTTTTTTTATTTTTTCCTCCTCTCTCGTTTCCCCCCCCCCTTGCCCCTTTTACCTTATATTAAACTTTTTTCTATTATTTTAGTATAAATCTATTTTCCTATTTTTCTATTTCGTCGAACAAAATATAACACATTGTTGTCTACAAGATAGATTTTATTGGGAATCATAAATAAAACGGGTTGACCAATAGGAAAAGAAAATAAGCGAAAATAAAATAGGGTACATCTCGCAAAACGTTTCTATGTACGATATATGTATATATACGTATATATGTATCTTTTTCTCTCTTTCTTTATTTATATATATGTATATGTATATGTATATGTTTTCTATATATAACGAAACAGATAGAAATTGTCAGTCAGGAAAATAGCATGGTGTCGACGGCACCACCACCACCACACCATCGCCACAACACAACCGCCGTTGGTCGATTCATCACCGTTGAAACAATAACAATCGACGAGTGCTCGCCGATGCAGTAATTAAAATAAAATTAATTAGATTGGCAACGCGTGAGCGTAACCTTTCGAAGAAGATGGCTGCAACACAGCCGTGGGGGCCCTTTTCTATGGCATTGCATATAATGCACTGTTTATTCTTTACTCTCTTCCATACACACATATTCTCACATATCCCTACATATGCATACCATCCTTAATTTTTTTTTATACCTATCTCTTTGATTTTTATGTGGAGATATATAATTTTGTTTAAGTTTTCTAGAAATTAATGAATAAATGAATGAATGAATGAATGAAGATGAGAAAAGAGTGATACTATTATGGGTGTTATGAGTATAGGTACATATATATATATATATATATGCATAATTAAATTTAATTTTAAAATAATTATATCGCGATTAAATTATTTTTTGTATTTTTTTATTTATTTAATTCATGGTTGATAAACTTTACAGGAATATTTATTTGTTAACATAGATTAACCCATTAGCTGCCACAATCCTCACATTTGGGGATTTTGGAATTTTACGTACACTACTCGGTTTCATGTGGACTGTATGGAAAAATGGCATAATAATAGCTATTTTGTATGTATAAGATGACGCATATAATAAAATAAATAGTCTCTTATTAGTTTTTTTCGTGCAACCAGCCACAATATTTCTGAAACAAAATAAAATTTGGCAATTAATAGGTTAAGAGCAGAAAGTGGGAAGGTATTGGCACATGGCTCGTAAGATCCATAAACTCGAAATAAAACGATTATTAAATATTGTTAGATTGTCTTACAAGTTTATTTACTTTATTTTGTTGTATTTAGAAAATGAAAAAAGAAATATATTGTAAAAGTTGTGAAGAAATAGTTAGAAAGAAAAACCTTTTTTTTTTTTGGAAAAGTAACTTTATAATAGAATTTTTTTTTCTTACTCATTTTATTCGTATAAGAAATCCATGGGGGAACACTTTTTCTTATAAAAGAGCTTAAAGACGTAGGAAATGAAAAGAAAAGAAATAAGTAATAAAAGAGAGAGAGAGAGAGAGAGAAGGTTAATGCGATTTTGAAAATGTTCGTTTAGAGTTTGATCGATCAATCCTTATCGTCGTAAAGGGGGATGATGGTAAAAAAAAAACCTATCGATAACTCTCATCTAACTCCGTAAGGTTACGATTATTCATTTATACGTTACTTTCGAGATTTAGTTGGAACCGTTACCGGTTACGACCAATCAATCCGTTTTCCTTCCGGCGATTCTCTTCTCCCGATTGTGAACATTTCATTAAAATTTCAAAGAAGAATTGTCTTGATCTTCGGGTCCGTTCAGAAAACTTCGATGGGGGTTTTCTTCGCGTCGCCTAAGTTTAACAGGAAGCAAGGAAGGAAGGGTGGAAGGTGGTTTGGGGGTGTG
Source organism: Polistes dominula (assembly GCF_049000335.1). Lineage (NCBI taxonomy): Eukaryota > Metazoa > Arthropoda > Insecta > Hymenoptera > Vespidae > Polistes > Polistes dominula. The sequence continues at coordinate 4,201,930 of NW_028301046.1, read as the reverse complement.
GGTTGGTAGAGAAGGAGAAGGTTGGGGTAGGGAGAGAGTTGAAGGGATCAGTGTGCCGATGCCAACGGTGCTTCGAATTTACTTTGACTTTGTCTGGTGCCACGATTCCCACGGGATACTCAACAATATCTAACGCGAAAGCTTCTTCTTCTCTTCTTCCTCTTTTCGTTTCTACTCTGAAAAATCGACGAAAAACCTTTTTATTCTTCTTCTTCTTCTTCTTCTTCTTCTTCTTCTTCTTCTTCTTCTTCTTCTTCTTCTTCTTCTTCTTCTTCTTCTTCTTCTTCTTCTTCTTCTTCTTCTTCTTCTTCTTCTTCTTCCACTTCTTCTTTATAGAATGCTATTAAAGAATCTCTGCACTTAAGGCTCGAACGAACCCAGTTTTTTTCTTCTTCTTCTTCTTCTTTTTTCTAGGTTTTTCTTTTTCTTTTCTTTTTTTTTTGTTTTATTCAATGACCAAGATAGTTCTCTTATTAGGTAGATTTCATTCTCTGTCAAAGATTGAACTTTGACCGATTAAATATTGAATTCATTTAGATAATGATATCCCATCTTTGAAATTTAAAAATAAAATAAAAAGAAATAATAATTAATTATTGTTTTAAATACTCTCTCATGACTCCGTAGTAATTTGTACGGGTTAATTTAACAATTCGGATAAATACCGGAATATGTATTAGATGGATAGTCTCTAAAGTTTTTTCTTTTTTTTCTTTTGTTTTCAATAAGTTTTACATGTAGGATATTTTTTAACATAAAATAAACGCATACTAGTTAAAAAAAAAAACCGAAAGTTATTTTTAAGACGACATTAATTTACACGTGTCGATAATTATTTGAATTATATCTTATGATATAAATAATTCAAACGTAAAATATAAACGTGTCCTTTATAATTAAACTTATATTAATCTAAAATAAATCATATGTAATGTATGATTTCAATTTGTCCACTTATTATTAGTACACTTTCATAATTACTGTTACAGAGATATGTATAATAATATATCGAAACGTTGACTATATATATACCTAAGTATATATGCAATAACGATTATTTATTTGTCGTGTTGTTATGCGTTTGCAAAACTGATTTTGCAAGCACGTTGATATCTCAGAGGTTTTATAGGGTTGCTTCTGCAATAGGACTTATTTATTCGGTAATGATGCACGTGCGGGGCTCCTAAATCCAATAATGATTCAAATACCACGATCAAGGATATGGTTTCTTCTCGCTACGTTATTTCTTTGTCTCTCACATCGTCGTTAATTATATAAACACTCTTTGAAAATCTTGCATCGGTCCATCGTCGGGCTTCAACCAAGCCCCCAACGATTGCCCCTTTCTTTTAAAGGTTTCCGAAAACGTTTTCTTCCCTAAAGGAAAATAATTATAAAATTACTTGCTGCCTATATTTCGTGGTACTCAATTCTTCTTCTTATTCTTCTTCTTCTTTTTTGTTTTTCTTTCTCTCCTTCTTGCCTCTTTTTATTTTTTTAATCCATTTTTTTTTCTTTTTTCGTATAGTCACGACTTTGTTACATCGGATTTAACAGATTTCCAAATTTTAAACAAATTTTTGTTTCACTTCGGATTAGATGTCACGAATGATACCTATGAATCAATCTATATATATATATATATATATATATATATATACGTCTCACTCACATCGATTGTTTTTTCTTTCTTTTTTATTTCGATTTTTTGAATACTTCGGTATAAATCGTTGTAACATTTAAAGTAAGGTTACAAATTCCAAATTTTTCTATTGTAATTATCATTAATGTTCTATAATAACTAAATTCTAATAATAATTATATGAAAAAAAAAACAAAAAAAAAGAAAAAATATTGAGATGAACGTACGAGGAATGATTTAATTAATTATCCAACGATGGAGAAGGAATCGAAAATAGATGGAAAAATTGAAGAAGTAATTGTGAATACAAATAAGACGAAAAGTGAAAGAAAAAAATCGAAAAAGAAGGGTAAATTTCGAATGGATAGTTGCATGAAAGATAAGTGGACCTGCGAGGAAAATGCATTATGGCGTATTTATATGAAAACGTAATTTATTCAAATGATTTTTATTTGCGTATTTATTTGATGATTATAAACAATAATTTATCCACTTGGGGTGTTTGTTATATATTTTGGATTTATACAAAAAAAATTAATATTCATAAATATTCGTAAATTTTTCATTAAAATACCTTCGAGATCGTTTGATTGTTGAATTGATCAATATTTAGTTGTTTAAACGATTTTTCAAATTTATGGTTACGTTCAAAAGCGTGTAGTTTACATTTCGAAAAGTTTCTACTGTTTTACGTCCCAGTTTATACTCATACAACAAAAACCCCGCTCAAATTTGCTTCGTTTTTTTTTCACTCCCCGCCATGATAAATTTAAAGATTTAAATTCGACAATACCGAAACACTAGCCTCTCCTCCCCCGTTCATAAATGATCAATAATTGTAATTTTATTCTTTTAAATTGTTTTATTAGAAATAAAAAAATAATAATAATTTACAAATAAATCAGAGATTAAAAGAAAAAAAAACATGAAAATTAATAAAAAGTACAATTATTATTGCACTTTATTTAAATTATTGTCATATATGTTAAAAAACAAAACACGTTTGAAATCTTCGTACGTAGATATATAGAAAGGGAGGAACAATTAGAGAGGGAGGACAAATTCAAGCATAGAAAGCCAGAGAAACTTCCAAAATTACCTCGTATAAAGTCGGTAGAAGAGATAGGAACACCATACAAATGCATGCCATTAAATGCTTTTCAATTTGAAGCTGAAACCGTGCTACCCGATAAGCTAGAACGTTCAAAGATGATCCGAATTTGGAGAAATATGCGTGGAGAACGTGAGGTCTGTAAATAATAATATTCAAGTAACATCTAAAATTACTTATAAAAGATACTTAAATGATCAATCTGTAATCCCTTAAGATTTAAAATTCAAAAATATCGATAGAGATTAATATTTTTGTTTATTTGTTCAATTTATTTATGTTTTCTCAACAAGAATGTGTATAATCAATTGATTTACAATAATTTGAATGTTGATAACAAGATTCTTTTTTTTTTAATTTTTTGATTTTATAGTAATATATATAGTATAGAGATAAAATATTAATTATTATATATTGGATTAGCAAGAAAATAATTTCGGTTTTTCTAGTGTGAAAAATTACTTTCTTGCTAACCCAATAATATTATATATATTTATATATATATTAAAATACTTATATTATTTTATAATATAACAATATATATATATATATATATATATATATATATATATATATTTTACTTACTACTGAAATTACTTTCTTGCCAACCCCATAAATTATTTGATTCTCTTAGGCTACTGGTTTACAAGAATCATTGATCGGAGTCAAATCGTTAGGATCAAAAACGGATAATGAAAGATGGCCGAGTATGTGGCCGTGCGATACGCGTGATTTTTTAGCTGAAATAGAGGAACGCGAGAGATTGGAAGAAAAGAAAAGAAAGGATATATATCCTTGCGATAATATCGAAAAAAATGTTGGAGAAAAATTGGCCCGTCAATTGAAGGAAGATTTTGCTATGAGAAAAGAATTGGGACACGCGAGATTACCACAGATTTGTCCTCCTAAATTAAACAAATTTTACGTTGATCGTGATGCCGGTGAAAGACCTGGTTTAGTCGATGGCGATTATGTGATATTTCAATTATTCTCGAAGAAAAAAGGTTTCAGAGTATACGCGGATGTGTGTCTTCGTGGATTGAAGGGAATGCATTTGGTAGAATTAGGATCTTCTCGAGATCGTCAAAAAACGTGGAAATTTTGTTTCTATCAAGCTGTCGTTGCACTTTTAGCTAAAACTCAATTGAGGTATATTTATGTAAACATTTATTTTTATTTAAAGTGTTAACAAAAAAAAAAGAAAAAAGATAATAGATAAGAAAATTCATTGATATTCATTAGATGATTGTCCACAAAGGGGTTCATAAAAGATTTTTGAATATAAATTTATCGGCTTATTTACCGTACGTGTCTAAAAGATTCTCTATTTCAAATTCAAACGTATAGGATAATAATTCAACTAACAAACGGTTTAATTAATTCGCGTATAATGTGTTATTAAATATTGGGATTCTCACATTGGTGGGGTACGCGGGCATTTGTTCGATTTACAATCGAACAACGTATAGTTATATCTCGGAAAATTTAACGTTAACACTTATCCCGCTAATTGTTTAGCATCAGTTTCGAATATATGTATGTATGTACTTGCTAAAAGCGAAACGAATATTATTTCATGCTGAATATTATACGAACCGTTGACAAAGCGCCACGTTTAATTAGGTTCATTTGATCGCCCATTAGAATTCAATGAGGGAAATTGATTGGCCAGCTACTATGTAATGTATTTAAACGTTTGATATTTGACTTTACGTTTAAGATATAAGTACGCTTGGAGCGTGAACATCGATTATATTTACGACCACGCCTGGATGCTCTTCACCCATATCGGTTCTATCAATATCAAGGACAAGCAAAGGTTGGACGATATCATTGTATATAATTACAAATATAGCGTTGAAATAGAATTGATTCAAGAAATGAACGATTTACCGAGGATAACTGAAATCGATTGGAATTTTGAGGAAAATCATTTAAAAAGGAAAGAAACATTGAATAGAAAAGAATTGATGAACGTCAAATTAGAAATAGGTTCGGAAAAAATTGTCGATGAATATAACATGCCTGTTCACAAAGCAACAAAAAATATTGAAGAATGGTTCGACAAATTACCTGTACAATATCGTAATTGTATTTTTCGTACGACCAAATATTCATTGGCATTTTGGCAAGACGGTATTTTCTGGTATTTGTATAATCCATATCGATGCGATGAGTTTGGTTATTGGAACGACGATGGTTACGCTTGTATCATGAAATTTTGTACGAGACAATCATTGAAAAGGCATTTAATCGTATTGTTACTTCGTGCTTATGTTTATGATATTCCAAAATCAAAAATACCGGTTCCTGAATATGTAGAACCAATTCAAGTTGATCAGAATGAAAAAGAAGTTAGGGTAACTGAAGAAAATGTAGATACGGAAGAAGAAATACGAGATGAAACAGTGGAAATTGTGGAAGAACAAAAATTAGAAGAAGGCAAAACTAAATCCAAAAATGACGTATTTACGATTCAAATCTTTCATATGATTTATCATTGCTGTCAATTGAACAATCTCAAATTACTCGAACGTAAACCGAAAGTAGGAACTCGTCGTGTAAAAGAAAAACAATCGACGATTGTCCATTTGATCCATTGGATTGGAGAGATCCATGTACGATCGAGCAAGAAGAAGGTGGTGATGTTAATAAAGATGAAATAGAAAAACCAACTTGGTTAAAATTATTTAAGATATCATGGGCTAAGTGCGGACCGTCGGCAAGGAAAAAATCATCCGGCAAAGATGTTGGATCTATTCCAAGAATGCGTTGGCATCAGTATTACGTGGAAGAATCAAACAAATTATTTTCCTTATGGGGTGAACTTCACATAACCGACGGTATGTTCGATAGAGAGAACCGTGGATTCCAGGCTTACGCTTGTTACGTTGTTTGCGCTGGTATGACAAGGATTATGGCACCGGAGTATTGGAGTTCTAAGACTCTTGATGTAATAATCATGTGTGGTGACAGATATTACACATTAAGCAAATTGGAAGCTGAATTTAAGTCAAATAAACCGGAATATAGTCATGTCAGTTGTTGGAACAGATATCTCATGAGTCATTTCAAAATAGGTGACACAATGTTCGAGGCTAATGTTTTACCAGCAATTTGTGGTAGACTTTATGCTAAAAATAATAAACATCTTTGGCAATCATTAGAACAAATGTTTATGAAATATCACTTTGGAATATTAACTTGTGAAAGTTATTGTCTTGGTGTGTTCAAATTTTGCGGTGCTTATTACATGTGCGACGTTAATTCATTTGGACCACCGTTGTTTCAATATGGGGAAGGTGCGGCTTATTTATTGAGAGCCACGTATTTTTACAAATTCATGATCGTTCTTATCTTAACTATAAATACACCAGAATGCAGTAGATTTTCTCTTAATCCGATTGAAATACTCAAAGTTGTTGACCTTAATACTACTGGACCTGCCGATTTACCTATTGGCAAACCGAAAATAACTGATTATAGGGTTAAGAGAAATAAAGTTGTATGTCCTTATGACGATGATAAAAAAAGACAAATGAGAAAGTGGAAGATTAGAAGAGCGGAAGAAAGAAAAACGATCAATAAAACGTGTTGTAAGACTGAAGATGATGCTTGAATTGTACAACATTTTCTAACTGTATTTTCTTGACGTATGTTGGTATTAAAAAAAGGAAAAGAAAAAAAGTCAAATAAAATAAATACAATTAATAATTTATCAGGTTTTCGGACAAGTCAATAAACACAATTAATAATTATCCAGCATAATAATGATAATTAATAATTGTGTTATTAACTTGTTCAACAAACCTGTTAAATTATTATTATATTAAAATATGAATGTGAAAATAAATAATGGTATAAAATAAATGATAGATAAGCTGATAGTCTCTTTAGGTTTCAATATAATATCAGCATGGATCTTATTAAATGTGTACAACTCAGCGTGACTTAGTTTCTGATAGCCCTCAGGGTTTTTGTACTAGTATACGAACTTCCCTAAAACTTACCTTTCACTGAACTAGTACTCAGCAATATCTTTGGCACTCCTATAGGAAGTTACTTTTATGTATATGTTGTATTGCTACTTTGTAAAATCTGCTAATTCGTGAAATAACCAGTTAAATCCTGAAATAACTATACCGATTTGTTAAAGTGTAAAAGAATGCAGAATTGCATATTTCAATTAAGAAATATATATATGAATTTATACCTAGATATACCTGTATACTTTACGGTTCATATAAAAATAATATTTTATATACGATATTTGAAATAAAATTCGAAAGGGAAAGACGAGAAAGAATTAATAAATATAATAAAAAAAAGAACTTTTCTACACAAGAACGACATATTTTTGAAGTATTATATTAGATAGTTAGATAGATAAAAAAAAAGTCTTGAAATCTTATTATCTGTTAGATGCAATAATTTATTTCGTTTATACACATTCATCGTTAGCCATATTTACAGGTAATATTTACATTCTACTTTCCGTATTTACAGGCTTCCCCAGGTGATAATAAAAGTCTACTTTTGGTGGCTTCGATGGCGACGCTTGATTGGGACAAAAAAAAAATATAAAAAAAAAGATAGAAAAAAAAAATGATTTTGAATAAAAATCCTTTAGCGACTACGCGACTTCCAAATCCGAACTGTCAGTTTCTTGTTCGTGTTGTTGCTGTTGTTGCTGTTGTTGTTGCTGCTGTTGTTGTTGTTGCTGCTGTTGTTGCTGTTGTTGCTGTTGTCTGGTCAAGGCTAAATGATCGGTAACCCTAATCGATGCAGTCGATACTCCATCCTCGTTGTGTTGACGTTGTTCCAGCTGGAGTTTTCTCATGCGTTCTTGTTCCTCGCGTTTTTGTTTGCGCCACTTGGCACGACGATTCTTGAACCATACCTAGAACACGGATTGCTTTATGAAGGAAGCCCACCGATGGACGATTGCATTTGCATTTGTGGGTATTCCCGAACGAATCCCGTTCAGATAGAGAATGAGAAGAGAGAGAGAGAGAGAGAGAGAGAGAGAGAGAGAGAGAGAGAGAGAGAGAGATAGACGAAGATCGTTTTAAGATTGAAAATGATAGTCGTGCAATACACAACGCCCTACCCGATTCAACCCTCGAACACCCTTTTCGACCACCCCTTCGCTCCGCGTACATTCCCTTCCACGTATATAATATAAATACATACATTCATACACTACCGGCATAAGGTTTACAATCGTTTGTTAATTTTCGTTTATAAATCGAATATACTATTATATAAAAAAAAAAAAAACATTTATTTAAACTGTAAAAAATCTTTTAAAGGATTTCAGTATTTTCTTATGTCTATAATTATTCTTGTATAATTCCTACGCTCAGTTTATTACAATACTCGGAATTTATAATCCTTTCTTTCAAAACTTTTATGAGAAGCATCAAAAAATATTTTCAATTATAATTAATACTCGTTCCTTGATAAAGAAAAATGATGTGTGACAATATTTGTTTTTTTTTTCAATAAATAAATCTACTTTAGTTATTAAAAAGATATTGATTTTTTCTTATAAATATCACGTGTTTCTTTCAATTTACATAACGATACTCAATCTTTTTGCCGATAGTAGTAGATACATCCTCGAGATTAATAATACAATTATATTAAAATCATAGTACGTTTACTTATCATCCGTATATAGTTTTTTCAACTAGTTATTTACTCGGTATACGACAAATAATAATAATAATAATAGTAATAATTATAATTATAATGGCACATTGCCAAAATGAAAAACTTACTAGTAAAACATGCTAGTACTGTGTTTTTGACGTACGCTACATGTTCGGAGAAAAGAATTTTAATAACAGTTAAATCGTTATGTGTTTTATACCCGAATACAAAAACGAGAAAGATGGACAGAAAAAGAGAGAGAGGAAGAGAGAGATAGAGATGAAGGTACCTACTACGTAATATGCAACCGGGAAGAATATATCCATCAACGTTTCAAACGTAAAAAATTATGCAAACGAGGAGAACTGTTTTGTATATTGCATTATTCAAACGCGTGCAACATGGAAGATTAATTTTGCTCATAATCCTGTCGTCTACTTTTTCATTATCATCTCCGAAAAGTTTTTCACGCCGAGGTTCAAGCGTGAAGCCAACACGAATACAGTTTCTATCTTTTTCTCTCTTTCATTTTCTCTTTCACCCTCTAATTTCTCACTCATTCTTTATCTGTCTCTCTCTCTCTCTCTCTCTCTCTCTTTTTAACAACACCCTTTTTAAAAAGTATTTTCTAGTTAGGAGAATAATTGCTCGGGGCATCTAGCACTAAGAGAGCATTTCATTTCATCCATTAATGTGTGTACTCGAATTGACGATGATTCTTAACGAGGGGGGAGCTGACGAAAGATCAAACGGTCCACATTTAGAAATCACCATTTGTCCCTTACGCCTGTCCGAATAGATTTGCAAGCTTACGTTCGACAATCGATATCCATATTACATTTACAAACGTGACATTTCTACCTCCAAAAAATACCATTAACAAATTGTTTTTCTTTTTCTTTTTCTTTCTTGTTGTCTACATTTAACGAGGGTATAAAATGTGTTACAACGAAACGCGAACAAATTTTATATCGAATAAAATAAAATCATTTTTCAATCAAATTAATAGAATATATATATATATATTATAGAAAATTGTTATATTAACGGACTAATTTAGAAATGTTATAAAAAAAAAAACAATATTTTTGTAAATATTTTAAACGAAGTATTTTGTTCGTTGATAACACTTTGATTATTAAATCAATCTTACGTAAATCGACGTATATTTATTTAATAACTTTCATAAAATTTTTCATCGTATTATACTGTAATAAAAAAAAAAAAAAAAAAACAATGACAAATATTATCCAAGAAAATAAAGTCGCCCGAGTAATCAACTATGGTTGGTTGGTGTTCAAAGTGTTAATGGACGAATGATGAATGAATCCTAGGAAAGTAAACGATGATAGGAAAAGAAAAGAAAAGAAAAAGGTGGAAATAATCTAAGGAGAATCCGTCCGTGCCTGGTGGGTGCGTTCGTATCTTGAAAATAAGCGTGGAATCGTCTCGTAGGAACAAACAAATTCCCTTCTTACTTTCTTCAAACACGAGAATACTCGAATGGAGTCTGTGTTCCCTTTTGGCCGTGTGTCCTTTCCTCTTATGGGTCGGTCCCCTTCTTCCTCGTCATTTCTCTCATCTCCTGTTTCATCTCCTTCTATTCTTCCTCTATTCTTATATTCGTCTTGTTCCATGCATCAAAAGTCGCTTTCCTACTAATTCCGTGCAAACACGTACTAAAACGTAAAACGTTAAGGCTAGATAGCTAGCTGGCTAGCTTGCTTGCTTGATTGCTTGTTGCGGCAGGTGCAACTCAGGTATATGTTGTTTCTAAATCTTTAAAGACTCTCAAGACGAAGGATTCTCTTTGTCAATGCCGACTACGTGGGTGGGCTCACGGTGGCCGGCTCGAGTGTGAATGACTTTACGATAGCTTTAACGTACGTTCTTTCGGTACAAATTGTTTGACATGAACTTCAAACGTTTCACATTTGTTTAAATATCTTCTTTTAATGTTAACCTCTCATTTAAAATATTATTCGATATTCCTTTTCTATCTTCTGTAATTTTTTTTTATTACTTTCTCTCTCTCTCTCTCTCTCTCTCTCTCTCTCTTTCTCTCACTCTTGACTTCTTACCGTCGGATTAGAACAATATTTTTCTTCGTGTATTTAACATCGTTTACTTATTGTTAGACTTCCTTTTTTTCTCTCTCACGCGTGAGATTTTTACTCGAATCAATTAATTGAATAAATAAAAATTGTTAAACGAGATCGAGTGAGTAATAAGGGAGGCTGGTGTGGGATGAGGGTGGCACGACAGAGAAGAAAAAAAAATATTACTTACTATAGAGTGTGATACTCAATATGTGTGTCAACGTTAACTCAGAAAACACATAAACTCTTTCAATACATTGTAAGTACACAGAGAAAATCGTAATGTGTTCTCTCTCTCTCTCTCTTTCTCTTTCTTTTGTAAACCATTATGTGTGTGAATGTATATGTGTGACACGCGTAGACATACACGTAATTATGACTATGATCGAAGCAAACACATTATCGGGTAAAGCTTTTAATCTAGCAACCAGCAGCAAACTTGTTGGTTTAAGTTGCTCCATATATGCGATAAATAATCTCCCACTCGCTAAATTTTAATAGACGCATTAAAATATTATTGGCTTTTGTCCATTATAATATCAAACAAAGCAAACGCACAGTGGCTGCCACTGTATTAACGTATACTTAGGCTCGTCCTAACACTGGGGATGGACCGTAAAGTTTGTCGACGTTACAAATTGTGCGTGCAGCCCCTCAACCGTATTCGGATGTTCCCAATGTTTGTCTCTTCGAAAACCAATATTCAAAGTAATTTGTCTACCAAGCTTGATTTACCGTCATTTAAATACCATTTTTTGGGATACTACCTGTCACTAATACTTCATTCTCTCATATTTTATATACATACAAAATATTGACAACCCAATATTCGAAATAATTTGTCTACCAAGTTTGATTTATCATCGTTCAAATATTACTTTTTAGGAATCCCAACCCCTATCCCTAATAAGAAGACTTTAATTCTCACATATTTTTTATACGTGAAAAATATTGATCAACGCAAAATTTGATCAGTATTAACACGTTAATTATTAGAACAATTAAGATCTTAAATAATCAAATAATAATTTAAGATTTATTTTCTTTGAATTTATCACAGATAAAACTCACCTCGATTCTTTCTTCCTTGAGATCAACTTGAAGTGCCAATTGTTCTCTAAGCAACACGTCAGGATAATGAGTTTTATCAAAAGTAGCTTCCAATTGTTCCAGTTGTTCTTCCGTAAATATCGTCCGATGACGGCGTTTCCTTTTCGTCATTGGACCAACACCTGGCGTGCTTGGATTCATTTGATAAGGATGACCAGCGTGATAAAACGTTGGTTGCCCATGAAGAGATACTCCTGCTGCAGCCATAGCAGCTACGTATTGTCCTGGATATAAGGCAGGATATGCGGCGGCTAAAACACAACGAACACATTTTTCTTTAATATACACAATACACAATAATTATCACGGATAATTAATATAGGGGAAGAAGGTGGGTGGTTTATTAATAAAATAACGAACCATTATTTTGTAACATCGAAAATGTTTTACGTTACTTATTGACCAATCTAATATTTATCATTCGAAAATGAAGATAATATTTTACAGAATACTAAGAAAACTATTTAAAAAAATATATTATTTTCTAATACAGTTTATTAGATTAATAAAAATGTAAAAAATGAATATATAACAATAAGATATGAACCATTTACTATTTAAAATATAGTAAACGGAGTGAAAGAGGGTGAAACCGACGGGAGTCCCCATTTGATGGTGCAAAAAGGATGAAAAAGCGAACGAACGAGCTCTCTCGATCCCGTGGGACGTTTTAGTTTAAAATCTCGCAACAACAAAAAAGAAAAAAAAAGCTTCTTAGACGCGACGTCTCGCGCATAAAAATGCACGAAGGGTGAATTTCAGCTTTTATCGAACTTCCTCTTTCTCTCTCTCTCTCTCTCTTCTTCTATCTTTTATCACATCGTTTTTCTCTCGTATATATATATATATATATATATATATATATATATATATATATATATATATATATATAGTTTTTTCTTTCTTTCTTTCTTTCTCAAGCTCCGGACAGGATTGCAAGAGGAGGCAAATCATTCGTGCGTGATTGAAACGGATTTCAGCACGCGCATCCCCAACAAGAGCAGAGACTACTCGCAAGACTCTTTGCCTCGTGGAAATACTTAAAGCCCTCCAGGCATAAAGGAAATTTCGGTACGAGAAGCGTCGAGCCTCAAGGGATTTGCACGTCGTTCTTTCCTTTTCTTCTTTTTTTTTCTCTCTTATTCTTTTATTATTTTTTTTTACTCGTGACCAAAAGATCGCTTCGTTTCAACGCGCAGTAAGTAAAACACGAGTTAAGATTTGGTTCGATCATTCTTTTCTTTTTCTTTTTCTTATAAATTTAATTTCTCCTACGAAAATGTATAAAATTCGATTGAATGAAACGAAAATATTTCTTTAGGAGGATAGGATTAATTAACGAGACATTTGTTTGTATTAGATGATAAATGATTAATAACACACACCAAAAAAATCCGCCGATGTGAAGGCCAAGTGATGAAGCTGTTGTTGAAGAGGGTGTATGGTTGTTGTCCTTGATGGCGAACCGACGCTTTCTGGATTCTGTATCATAGAGTTTAAGCTCGTAGTACTGGTAGGAGGTATATTAGCTATTGGTCTAGGTGCTAGGATACTGTCAATGGTAAATAGAGAGGTTGGCGAAGACATGGTAGCTGAGGAACTTGGCCTTGAGATTTCTCGAGGTCGATAACCGGCCTCTTCTGAACTCACTGGACTCCTGGAGAACGTTCTTTCACGTGACTCCACTTCATGTCGCCTCGTGGATGCGTGATTTTGTGCATCGTGATTTTTTAATTTATGTTGTGTCGGACCTTCCGGTGAATAATTGTATAAATAACGATGATTGTAACCGGATATACCGGGACCATCTTGAAGAGGACTCGATGGTTCCGTCATCGGTGAACGTGATCTCGGTGAATCACCAGCATAAATACTTTCTACCATGTTACGTGATTTGATATTGCTCGTCTTCTTCTTCTACTTTTTCTTCTTCCACTTCTTCTATTTCTACTTCTTCTTACTCTTCTTTATCTTCACAAGTATTAGATAGTTGAAACGACAAAAATTCCTTTATTGGAAGTACAAATATCACAGTATTCGAACTACCAAACTCACGATTAAACTTTTTTTCAAGAATCCCTCTCTCCGAGTGAAAATAGATTCGAAGTAAAATTCGAAATTAATCATCAACGATCTTCGATTCAGAGAGAGAAGAAGAAGAAGATGATATATTATATAGGTACACCACTAATCTTCTACACATAATTAACAATAATCTCGAATATTATCTATCGTTAGATCACAACAAGTACTTCGTAATAACACCACGATCGGCCATTGTCGTAATTTTCTTATGATCATCGCGCACTTATTATCATCGTCTTACGATTTCAAAAAAAAAAAAAATGGTAATTGTCGCATACGATGTTATAATAATTCCTTCCACCCAAACGATTGAAAAAAAATATATATACTTTCTCTTATAAACAAATAAATATATAAATATTTCTTTCCCTCGACGATATCGAACTAATTTTGGGGAGATTAAGGGTAGAAAATATTAAAATTAAAAAGAAAGGAAGGAAGGAAAAAAACCGAAAAAAATAAGAAGAATCAAGCAACTATTAATACGATAGATAATTTAAGATAAGTAAAGTTCGATATTTTGAAGTTTGATGACACGCGTGAATGTTATGTGACATCGCGGTGATAAAAGATACGACTGTGATTCGACTTCGGTGCGCGCGGTGACCTCTGTGTGGTGGTTGCGTTCGTGTCCCTCACCATAGGACGTAGAGACGAGAGCCACCCCCGAGTTGAGAGCTGAAACGCGGGGATAGAGAGACACCCTCCGATTTCTCCACGTTCAACGTTTCTACAATCGGGGCGTGGCTCTTTCAGGCTCCACCACTTTTCCACCACCCTGTTCGCGAAGCATTCTCTTCTTCCTTTCCTCCCGTCATCCCTCTACTCCTCCTTCTACATCCCCCTTCGATTCAACAAGAGAGAGAGAAAGGAAGAGAGAGAATATCAGGATTACGGAGAGAGGACGCAAGAGGAGATGCAATATCGTGGTGATATTGGTGTAGGTAGGGGTGTCGAAAGCATGCCAACCGGACACCCCTTACAACTTCCCACCCCCTATTATGTACTCTCTCCAATCTACTTCTAGCGTCTCGTCGACGGAAACATTGCTGATATAACAGAGATATGGAAGCCTTCACCCCGACAACGTACTTAAACATAGATAATCATCGAGACTTTCAACGTATTAACCAACTTCTCGATTTACTCGTGTTTCTTCGTGTATTACGATTTGGGATTTTTTTTTCTTGCTTTTTTTTCTTTTTATTTTTATTTTTCTTTTTCTTTTTCTTTTTATTTTCTTATTCTTCTTCTTCTTTTTTTTTTATTAAAACAATATTCCATTTATTCTTTAAATGTGCGATTAATTAAGATACACAAACACGTGTATCGTATTAAATCATATTTTATATTATCTTATTGGTTAATTCGTTTTTTTTACAATAAATAGAATTTTTCTACAATGTACAATCAATTAATAGACCAAATAATAATTTATTATAATTAATATTATTAAATAATTTCAAAAGATTTTTTTTCGTTTAGAGTTAGATGACGTAAGCTTAGAATTATCATGGCTGTCTTATTCACCACCCTCGAATCTGTTCAATTATTCAAATCCCGCCCAATGCGTTCGTATTAATAGCATAAAACCGTTGTAATGCGCATTGACTGTCATCATCGGTCTTATTCGTTCTATCTAAGAGGGTGGGGAGGGATGATACTCGCAATACGATACGCAGAGAGAACCGAGCGTGAAAAGATTTTCAAGGGGTGAGTAGTAGTAGTAGTAGTAGTAGTAGTAGTAATAGTACTATACGTACTCCGACATTGTAAAGTAAACCCTCCGCCCATCGTAGGGCTCATAGGTACGTCCCTACGCTTTCATTTCCATTCTGATGCACCAAAATCTGTGCCAACCTTAATCCTAATCCGTACGTTAATCGTGACCCAATCCGGAGAACCAGTTTCTAAAACGTATCCGTCGAATTAAGCCACTGTTAGAACCGTTTATTTAATTGTTTTTTTCAATTATTTATAATTCATATATACTTGTCATGAATTTTCTACAAAATGTTTATCCTATCTCTTTAACAATGATCAATTAATTATTGTATATGTTTGGTTAATGGTTCAAATAATAATTGAACAATAAAATGGGGATCATATGGTGGTCGTAAGTGCATCTTAAAAAGACATATGGGCATCGAGCCACGGACCTACATCATTGCCAACCAACGAGGATCAGGATTATCCTCTGCGTAGGATTATTCCATGCTGTACAGGATTTGGTGTTTGCATCCGTGTCTGCGATACGTCGATAGTTTCGTGAGGAATGGCAGATATAGGAGTCTGTCATTGTTAACAGATAAATATATATATATATATATATATATATATGCTATAATTCGATTGGTTAATATTCAATATTTTCACTAAAATTTTCTATAAGATTCGATTCATATATATATACAACGTTCTCACGATTTCAGAAAATACCTCTTCAATTATTATATTATCAAACACAAAGAAAAGAAATGGACAAGAAAATAATAGAAAATAAGGGAGGGAGGAGAAAAAAAGCAAACAAATAGAAAAAAAAAAAAATAACCAGATTTAGGTAAACCTTTTCAAACAGATATATACATATTCTTTTCTTCTTAAAATATATTATAACACACAGGTATATTTTATAATATATATATATATATATAACTGGTTTAAAAAGTTCTCTCCGCGGGAGAGCTGGTCATTGGAAGATTAAAATTTTCTCGGTAATCATTGAGAATGGTATTCTCGGTGCTAATGCGACGACAATACAGATGTTTTCACGTCTAAGCGGCGTGCTAAGTGGATGTTCCCCACCCCTTAGGCGGCTCCTATTCCAAGCCACCCTTCTGAGACTCCTGAAGCATAGAGTGAAAGATGGAGAAAGAGGGTTTCTTCTCTCTCTCTCTCTCTCTTACTCTTTACTTTCTCTCTTTCTCTCTCTCTCTCTTACTCTTTACTTTCTCTCTTTCTCTCTCTCTCTCTTAACTAAAGACCGGTGTGGTATATGCCAAGCTGCCGGCACGTACTACCTGAGTTCATCTAGGAGAAGAAGTCTCTCTAGGAGACATCTCTTAAAAGAGAAAAAATCTTGCTTCCTTCGGATTCGTTAGTTTACGTTACACTTGACTGGACGCCTTTTTGCCTTGAGGTGGGGAAATAATCGACCTGAAAGATAAAAAAAATAAAATAGAGAAGTAGAAGAACAAGAATTTGTAGGTAACAGAAGCCAATGGAAATTGATCCTATGAATTATCTTTTTTTTCTTTTCTATATCTCTCTCCTTAAACGTTTATTCTTTCTGTTACTTTTAAAAATACGCGTAAGTTTACACTCCCCAGGATGCATCCTCTTTTCGTTAATATTTCGTAAAAGCAATGGGGGATAT
This sequence comes from Polistes dominula, assembly GCF_049000335.1. Taxonomy (NCBI): domain Eukaryota; kingdom Metazoa; phylum Arthropoda; class Insecta; order Hymenoptera; family Vespidae; genus Polistes; species Polistes dominula. Next base: position 4,184,852 of record NW_028301046.1, on the reverse strand, counting down.
CTTTATTTTCTTTTTTATTCTTCGTATAAATTCGTAAAGCAACTTAACGAAACACAACGGGAACAATCATTCAATTCTTTAGATTATAATGTGAGATTTTCTTCCTAAATTCGAATGGATTTAAAATGAAATTCGAAAAATCGTCTCGGTGTATTGTAATTTTTCTATTATATTTATTTTTCCTTTCGTTTAATTTTTGTAATATCTATTATGCGCTAAAACGACGATTGGAAGAATGTGCACGGAAGCAAAAAAATTTGATTAAATAATTGGAATAGGATAATAAATGATTCTCATTTCTATTTCTTGAAAAAACCTTTTAGAAAAATATTGAACTTATTATTTTATTTTTAAATATATTACACACACACTGCCTCCATGAGGATCTTCTTGTTTATTTATATACGTGTATGCGTTTATGAATAGAAATCGATCGTAGATAAAAAATAAAAAAGAATAAACTTATCTTATGTTAGATGGAATACCACGAGTTATAAAAAAAAAGGAATAGAGAGCAAATATTTTTAACAAATTACGCTTACCTCGAGTACTTTGAAGAAAGTGTTCGTTCGTGCGTTCTTCTATCGTAGAACAGCCGGTCCTCTATTTTTCTCATTCCCTATACATATACCCCCATAACGCATAACGCAAATATTGTTTCATCTCGTGAAATCGCACGGGGCCGCGTCTTTCGACGATTTCGAGGATTCAACCGGTATTCTTCAAAAGGCACCGAATCCTGTGAAATAAACGAAGAGGAAAAGCTGAGAAATAAAAGGACAAAAGGGAAGGATATCTTGATACATGGAGTTAAAAAAAAAAAAGAAGATAAAAGATGAGAACTGAGAGGATTGTTCTCTAATTTTTCTTACCTTTTCACGTATCCTTTTTTCCTTAATTCATCGTGCGAAGAACTAATATTTAGTTTGGACGAAACTTGAATAATGATCGATCGTCCCAGAGCGTTTGATGATTTCTTCTTTTTTTTTTTTGGAAATAAAAATAAATTACTAAAAACTTAAAAGAGAAAAGCTAACTAATTCTTTTTCCAAACGAAATACTACAGTTTTTGTTTGTTCTTTTTAAAAAGAATCATTTAAATAATTTATATCTAATGTTAACCATACAACGATATATTTTTTCCAATATAACGTCGAAGTTCAATTTATAATTATTTAACTAACATTCAATATATCAAATATATTTTCAAACGAAAATGTACACCATTTTAAAAAAAGTATAAGAAAACGCTGCGAAATCTCGTTTAACAATAATTTCGTCTACCATAATTGAATGCAAATAATCAAATAAGCAATCTAAACTTTGCATAAATGAATGCAACAAAAAAAAAGATATCCTCGAATTTATGCATGCATGCATGCATGCACATATTTCTTACGAGATTTTTCTTTCTTTTTTTTTCGTTTCTTCCATATAAAAATAATAAATAAAAGAATAAAAAATAAAAATAGAAATAGAAGGATGACGATGATAACGATGATGATGATGATATATGTTAGCAGAATATGGCGTGCATTCGTTCGTCTGATAATTGTTTAGTGGACAGTCGTGGGGGCGACGATGCGCAACGATCGCAAATTTATTGACTCGTACGTTAATTACTTTAATTATTACACCGCTGTCAAAGGCTGATCGGAATACAAAGGAAGTTTATTCGACAGGGCAGTGCGTTTCCATCGCCCGGAGTCACCGATTGCCAATTAATTTTCCATAATTGGCCGGACATGCTCGCACGAAACGCGCCTTGACGCTCGTCGCACGAATGCGCCACGGAACGTAACAGTCAAACCGTACACGCATACTTGTATACATATGATATAGTTCCTATGGTACACCCTATCACTCACTCACTCACTCAGTCACCCACACAATTTCTACGCTTAAAATGTATCACTATACATCCCCGCCGGCCACGGCATCGTATTTTCACCGTATAGAACCAATTAACAGTTTTCACCTATTCCTTTTTAGTCGGTCCGATATAAAACAAGAGAGAGAGAGAGAGAGAGAGAGAGAAAGAGAAAGAAAGAAAGAGAGAGTGAGAGAGAGAATCAAACGAACGAAAAAAGTTATGTGAGTGGCGACCTTATGCCAATAAAAAAAAAATATGTTTATATATATATATATATATATATATATATATATACATTTGCATGTGTGTATGACATTTATTGAGCGACGCCTCGGGTAGATGAATTGATTGCATCCATAACAGAAAACTGTCTGTCTTGACTAGTTAAATGAATAAAAGAAATGACGTGTAGATTGTGAAACGTTTTTGTTATGTTGTTAACAATTTTTTATATATATATATTTTTGTTTTTACTAATATCATTCATGAATAATACTTTTTTGAACGAAATTGTATAATTCGTTCCGTACGAAACAAATATTGCCATTTAATTTGTTCTTTTTATTCAACATTTTGTTCGGTCAAACAAAATTGATATACATAAATTTATTACAAATTATTATTTATTTATTTTTTAAAAGAAAAAGAAAAAAGAAAGAAAGAAAGGTAGGATATAAAAAGTGGTTAAAGAAATTCGTAAGGTAAGCCAAAGAATCCATCTTTACTAACCAAGGGCCTTTAACGGAGGGGGAAGACTTTTTGGGAAGGCTTTTAAAGCTATTTTAGCGCGGATTTTGCTAAGTGATACCAATAACTCGGTGGGACAACAAGCGAAGCCCTTCGGGATTCGGCGAAGAATAAACGAAGGACCGAACAATCCAGAGGGATGTTATCTAATCCTAGTGGATTTGTTGATTCTGCGACTTGCGCTTGGGAACGCGTGATGAGGTTTCCATGTAGTACTGGATTACTCCTATTTTCTATGACCTAAAACTTTCCTTTCTTAACTGAAAAGACCCAGTTTAGTTTCGTTTAGTTTAGTTTAGTTTATTTTATGTCATCAAACGTAAACTTTTTCACTTATTGTCTCTGCTCAACAAAGGTACCTAAAATACATTTTTTTTCATATTCATTTAAAATGAAATATTAAATTTGTAAAATACTAAAAGTAAAATTAACAAAAGAAGATAATATATAACACATCGATTAATTCGTTTTTTAATTATCGATATCGTGTATCATAAATCTTTTCTCATTTCTTTTCCCCGAATGATAATAATAGAAAAGAGGAGGAAGAGGAGGAGGTAAAAAAAAAAGAAAAAAAGACAAGAACAACGCAACCACCCTCGTTACGGAGAGATTATTCTATTACACGTTACGTAAACAAAAAGTACAACGATACGTCACGAGAGAACATATATATATATACATATGCGTATGTGTGTGTGGCCATTTCTCGGTGGTTCCCTTTCGAGCATGCTGCTGTTTGATCAGAAAATACGTTATTGTTTCAGGACGATAAAAAATTCAACGTTTGGATAATTACATCAATCCTGATCGATTGAATTGCCTGGAGCTAACTTTCACTGTACTACTGACTTACTTAAAAAATATTAAACCCCTAGTACTAATATATATATATATCCTAATAACTTTAATAATTTAAACATAAATATAGATTTGAACACATGGACAGTATTTTACAAAGATAAAATTATTATTTCAAATTGATTTTGTTGATTCCTCCGGATCGACCAACGTGGAAAGAGGGGGGGGGGGGTTAGGGGGTAAAAGAAAAAGAAAAAAAAAAGAAAATAAGAAATCAGTTTTTGTTAAGACCGCCAGTGATTTGTAGCAGCTGGCAAGATCCTTTCTCTCCATAGACTCTCTCTTCTTTCGTATTACTTTCTTTCATGAACGGTATATCTCGTGCTGTACACAGTCTAATAATCCCTGTTGAAGAAGGATAGAAAACTTGCATGAGAGGAATGAACTGAGAGAAAAAGAGAGAGAGAGAGAGAGAGATAAAGAAAAAGGACAAGGATAAGGCAAACGAAGAAGAGAACCCGCTGTTTGCCTTTTATTAAACTCTTGTTAAACGCCGCCTTTCTTCGTACACACAATTGAATCGGCAAAACAGCGGAGATAATGCTTTACCAGTGAACTGTATACTAACAGAGAGGAGTGAGAAAGAGAGAGAAATAGAGGGGTGGAGGAAGAGGAAAGAGAGAGGGCGAATAGGGAAGTAGAAAACGACTGAATCTTAAGGGAAAAAGAGAAGGAAAAGAAAAAAAAGAAGGAAGAGGACTTACCGCAAACACCAGCTTCTTATATACCTTGAAATGGACACCGTGTAATCCGGTTCTTTATATGGCACTACGATACCATTCGGATGGAATCTATGAAGCGTGCACTTAGGAGAACAGCACTAAAATATACTCAATGTAGTGTTTGGTGGTGAGATGGTGTCCCGTGCGATTGGAATACAAAAAATCAAAAGAGTATAGTATAGGTATATATGTATGTGTAGTACAGCAAAGAATGAAAACATTTTGATGTTTTCAACAAATTTTCTCAGAAAAATAACCCAGGAAATTCGGCACACTTATTATACACATATACACAAGGATTATCTTGATCTATCTTGCATGTACAATCCGCTAACGGATTAATTTTTATATACAATTTTATTATTCCACTTACAATGCGTGATATTAAATTATTGTTATTTTTATTGTTGTTGTTGGGATATTAATAATATTATTATTAACGTATAATATTATATTGTGTAATTTCTTTTTAGTAGAAAAAAATTTAATTTGTACTTTATTTCAATATCTTTTATATACATTTACATGTTTTTTTTTTATATATATCTACTTTTGTAAAGCATAATATATCCTCGGATGGTTTAATTTTTTTTTCTTATTTATTTATTTTTATTTATTCATTTTTTTAATGTACTCGTCAAATTCTTCAATATGCTTCTTTTTTAAGAAAGTTTTGAAACCTTAAAAATACAAAATTAAAACAATGATATGCATTAATTTTAAATGTTATCTTGTATACGTTTTTTTAATTTTCTTACCTATGAAAAGATGCTGCAATTTATCTTCCAGAGGAAAGAGATATTCTAATGTTTTTAACAAATCGTTCAAATTACTAGTTTTATTATATTCTTTAATAATTCTTCCAAATATTTCATATTTCTCTGCGGTTAATGATTGTTTTACCTGCAAAAATATAAATTACGTATAAATCTTTTTATATCTAAACGTACAGCTTTTTCTTTTTTCAGCGACAAATTCGACTTACCTTTTTAATATAAGCTTTACCCATTTCACGTTTGTCTAATTCCTTATTACTTTCATCAGTCTTTTCAGGAAATTCATCCAGATTAATTACTTCTTCATGATTAGAAGTTGAAGGACCAGGAAGATCGGCATCATATTTAGTAGAAATAATTTTGATTTTTCTTTTTTTACAACATGTTCAATAGGAGAATCTTCTACTAAAGTACAAGTACTATTACTTTCCTTTAATTTACAATTACTAAAATTTATCACGGACTTTTTACTAGTTGATGTGAACTTAGAAAAAATACTCTCCGTTTCTGTCTTATCAGAATTATTAGATCGTTTTTTCACAGTTTTATCTATATATTGATCGATACTAAACGTTTCTTTCGTAGTTGATTCTGTTTTAGTATTAGTATTAGATATTGGTTGTTTTATTGATCGAGATGAGGTATCAAAAGAACATGGAACAGCAGGTAACGATAAAGTATTACTGTCTTGACTAATTGCCATTTTCGGTTGTGGAAACTATAAATTAAATATATGATATCTAAATGAATAAATTATTGAAAAGAAAAATAAATATTACATATAAATTTATGATATGTATATATATATTTCTTACAGCCTGTTGAGTATAACGAAAAAAATTTCTGAGTTCTCTAATAATCATTCCAAAATTAGAGAATTTTTTAATATGGGGTCTAAGCCAAGCTGATAATTGTTGTTTAAATTGTGGATTTTCGAATCGACAATCACAAAGAATTATAGCACCATAATCAGTTTTATGACGTATTATTCTACCAATAGCTTGATTAACGGCTCGAGAAGCTTCAAGTTGATACCATTGTTGTCCTGTTAATACCTAAATCAAGTGATAAGATACCAATGGTATTATATTTTTTTAATAATATGAAGATTATCTTATTGAAAATATTACCTGTGTATCTTTACGTCGCATTTCTTCTAAATATTTTTGTTTCAATATAACCCTTGGATCTTTCATAGGTGGAAATGGAAGACCAGTTATTAATACTGCTCTTCCATTCGCGTTAGCAAAATCCAAACCTTCACTTACTTTTCCTCTACAAACAGCCATAAAAATGGCACCCTTACACGTTGGATCCTGTATTTTTTGATAATATTCGTGCATAATATTTATAAAACCATCTTTTGATCTTGGCTCTACATATATGGTCTGTTTTATCAAACGAAATACATATAAGAAAAAAAAATTATTAATAATTAGCAAAATACTATAAAAATTTATATTCAATAGAAAATAAAATCGTTTTCATTTTTGATTACCTTACTCTCACTAATTTGTGTCCATAAACCAGAAAATTGCCAATCATCCTTACACTTTTGCATAATTGGATAAGATGGAAAAAATACTAATAAACCGTGTGGAATAAGACAACTGAAATTGTATATCGTACGACCAAGAGATGCTATATATTTAGGATTATTTCTAGAAAGAAAAACTATTATGCATTTTATTGATATTAATTAAATGGTATTACTACATGAGATAAATATATATTATTATTATAGAATTACCTTGTATTAAAAGAAGAGTTAAGTTCATGTCCATCAGGACCTTGACTAAGAACACCTATACACACCTGTTGTCCAGTTATGATATGTGGATTTTCTAGCTGAACGTCTATTGGTATTCCAAGTTCTGATATGAATGGTTTTAAAGGAGATAATGTACCGCTTGTCAAAATTACAGAACGAATACCTTGGTCTACTAATTGTTGTATGCTATTATAGAACAAAAAAATAATATTTTAATAATTATTTACTTGTAATAATTATAATATTTTAATAATTATATACTTTTGTAAGACATGAAGATATTTGGTTACCTAAAACCAGGACTGAAACACCAATAGTTAATAACTTTGCCTTCATTTTTGAGAGATATTTTTTTCGTTTGCCATCCATCACTTTTTTGATTCTTCTTTTGCTCCTCCAATTGAATATATACTTTATAACATTGTTCAACTTTTTCTCTATGTAGCAGAGAATTTCCACTGCTGAATAATATTCTTAATACATTTGCAAATTTTTGTAACGCGTTACCTTTCCTGGCAAATGGAGATGTATTGGTTGTAACTAAATAGGAAACGATCTTCTCCAGTTTTTCTATCACTATATCAGTTTTTCTATGAGTTAACTAAAAAAATATATCAATGTTAATTATATTATAATTATATGAAATATTTATATTTTCAAAACGTTACCTCTGCTTTACTAAGCAATTCAAAAATATATCCTCCAGGAAATGTATCACCTTCATCCCGTTTTGTAATTTTAATATCATCAATAGCTTTCTCTAGTTCTAAAAACATTGTTTTCAAAATACATAAATCTTCCGGTGTAAAATCTTTTTGTGCATTTACAGAATCTTGTGATAAAAAATCAATTTCACTTTCATTATCTTTATTCTCTGTACTAATATCTGTCATTACTGCAGTTATTTCATCAATACACATCGCTATATCTGTACTGCTTATCTGAATATAAAAATATATGTTATAATTAGTAAAACATTTGAATAATGATGGACAAAAAATCTTTTTCAATTATATTATACATTACTTGTAACGATGCTGCCTCTTCACAAACTTTCTCTACATTGTGTGCCTCGTCTAATAAGATAACATTATTTTGTACTTCTATTCCTTGCATTCTACGCGTTTTGGAATCTAACAAATAATTATAAGGCATGAAAGTAATATCAGCATTTTGGTTTAACTCTTTTGCTAAATAATATGGACAACAATTCATCTTTTGTCCTGCTGAAACCAAATCTTCAATATCCAATATTTCTTGTTTAAAAAGTGATTCACCTTTTCTACGAAATGTTTTTAAATAATTTATTCTCATTAAAAAAACAAGAAAAACAATGTACAAACAAATCAATTCAGTACATACCTTTTTTCAACATTGCAATAATAGAAACACGTTTTACTTTTAACTTTAGCTTGGCACATTTGTACCTTATTATACGAGTTTGATTCTTTAGAGACTTCAGGATGAATACAAAGTTGATCTCTAGATCCTAAGACCGATACTTGCACATGTTTATAAGTGGTACGCTTTAATTCTTTCATCGCTTGAGATAACTGCGAATGCGTTCTAGATGCATAAATAATTTTGGGCATTGCCCAACCAAAAGAAGCAGCATTATCTGGTACTCCTGCCGCTTTCTCAAGTCCTTTAGTAATTTTATTAAAAAATTGTCCACTCAAATCAGATCTTTCGATAGCTCCAACCATTGCTTCTGCTTGCAATTGAGCTTTTTTTGTAATCAACCAGCTTAATGAGGAACATAACAGACAAAGTGTTTTACCAGTACCTAAAATTAATATAACATTAAAAGTAATTTTAAAAAAACCAAGAGATTATAATAAATTTAAGGGAGACAAAACAATTGAAATTTACCTGTCGGTGATTCTAAAACACCATGTTTACTATTTTGTAAACATTCTATAACTTTAGCCATATATTCTTCTTGAACAGGATATGGCTTGAAAGGAAAATTAATAACAATTCCGTTGATATTTATATCTGACATATTTGTATAATATAAAAAACGAACAACTTAAATTATATCACATTAAAATAAAATAATAATATGTTTACAAAATGAAAGGAAGTATTGCTGAACTAACAATATCATTTGCCCGCCAAAATATCATTCTAACCTCATTTAAACACGTGAGTGATGTCATCGAATTAAAGTGCATATTGCATTGGACTCATTGATAGGATCATCTCATTGGTCGACTACGAAATTCAAATAGAACTTCACTTTTATCTAGCATTTAAATTTTAACTATTGACTGATCTAAAATATTTTATCTATGCAAATGCATATATTATAATATATTTGTAATATTAATTAAATAAATAAATTTATTTATTTCTTTTTATTATATTTTGTCAGTCCAATCAGTGGTTGTCATTAAAATTAATTTTTTTTGATTGGTAGATATTTCATATCAAGTATTTTCTTTTGTGTAGCGTTAATGAAACATTTAGCACACGTATTTATTGCTTACGTTGCTTCACCAATCTATTAGTAATCTTCTGCTAATGTAGTAGTGTAGTGTAGTTTTATTACAACTATCAGCTGATTAATAGTATATCTTTTTAGTGATTTACAACTGGCAGATTGGAGAAGTACAAAGTTAGTAGAAAGAACGTATAAGGAAGGTTCGTAAGCAATTTTGTTTATATTTTCAAATTCAATTTAAACAATTTTACAATTATTTATTATTTATATATTTAAGATATCATCCTATAATTGACGTAATCTTTAGAAGATTATTTTAGAAGTTGGCCTTTGAAAAGTGAAACTATGTTACATATAAGGATTGATATAAAATATGCATTTCATTTACTCTAAATTTAATATTATCAAATTATGTATAGATAATATGTTTTAGAACTTTCTTTATAATTATAAAAGCCTAAAAAATCTTTTTATACTTGAATGTTATTATTCACATATAAAAATTAAATTTCTTTTTATATCCAAAATATTATTTAAAAAAAAAAATAGAATTAATAAACCTTAAAACAAAGCAATGATATACACTTTATAATCAGAGATAAAAGATCATTGCCACGTTGTTATCACTGAAATTTTCATAAATATATTGTATTATACTATATTGAGTACATATATATATAATGTGTATTAATTGTTAAAACATCCATTATTTATCAGATTATATATTTTATATCTCCAATATTTTTTATCTTTTTTAATATTTATAAAAAAGAATTGACAATACGATATATAAATAATAGCACAGACAAATATATTTGTATTAACATGCTTGCTATCAATGCTACATATCTGTGCCACACCGATTTCCATTGACAGCTGTCATACATTTATGATAATAATTAACACAAAAAATAAATTCTAGGCTGTGTTTGGAATCTCTTCTTTACAGTATAGTAGCAAATATGTTAATAAAAAAAAAATATATATATATATATAGATAACTTTTATAGCGCATCAATATAATCTTATTATTTGTATTCCTCAGTGATCACCTGTATAACATATAAAGAATTACAATGCGTTTAGTAATTTGTGATACAGTAGACTATGTCTCAGAATGGTCTGCTAAATATGTTTTAAAAAGAATTAAAGATTTTGAACCTAATGAAAATAAATATTTTGTTCTTGGTCTTCCTACAGGTAATTATTATTTACATTTTTCTTATATTTTTTTATATTTATATTATTTTTACTATTACTATTATTGTTACTATATATTTAGGTGGTACACCTCTGGGAATGTATAAGAAGTTAATAGAATATTATAAAGCTGGAAAAATATCTTTTAAATATGTCAAGACTTTTAATATGGATGAATACGTTGATTTACCAAGAGATCATCCAGAATCATATCATTATTACATGTATAATAACTTTTTTAAGCATATAGATATTGATCCCAAAAATGTTCATATTCTTGATGGAAATGCACCTGATCTTGTAAAAGAATGTGATGATTTTGAAAAAAATATTAAAGAAGCTGGTGGAATTGAACTTTTTATTGGAGGTATTATTACGAGAAATAGTGAAAATTATATTGAATGAATTTTAGAATTTATAGTAAGAGTTATTATTATATAATATGAATTTATTCTTAATATTATTAAACATAGGTATTGGACCGGATGGTCATATAGCTTTTAACGAACCAGGTTCTTCGTTAGCATCTCGTACTAGAGTTAAAACATTAGCTATAGATACATTGGAAGCGAATGCTAGATTTTTTGGAAATGATATCTCCAAAGTTCCTAAACAGGCTTTAACTGTTGGTGTTGGTACTGTTATGGATTCCAAAGAAGTTATGATACTCATTACTGGATCTCATAAAGCGTTTGCTCTTTATAAAGCAATAGAAGAAGGAGTTAATCATATGTGGACAGTATCTGCATTTCAACAACATCCACGTACATTAATTATATGCGATGAAGATGCTACTTTGGAATTGCGTGTAAAAACAGTTAAATACTTTAAGGTACATACATATATAAAATGATTTTTATATTTCATAAATGTTTTAATATTATCACTGCAAGATAATTATTTCACATACATTGTTAACTTTACTTTCTGCAACTCCATTTCATTACTTAACTAGTTTAGTTTTGAATTTGTATACTATCCAGGGTCTCAGTGCTGTACATCGTAAATTGATCGAAGAAGATGGAAATACGATACCACGTCGTTCAATAAATGACAGTTAAAATGGTAGTTATTCCCATATTCATTAATATATAATTGCCATACAATATTCCTTGCTTAAATATCCTTGAGATAAAGTAGTCATCCAATCTGGATTATTGGTGATTTTAAATGCTTTTTTTGTCTTCGCTAATTACTCATCAGATAACATTCGCTATAATCGTTTCTTATTGTAACAAACGAATCTCATTTACATGTTTCATCATTTAACGTGCATTAAAAATAATTTTATTAATAATAATCGTTAAAAATAATTTTATGTGTAATCAAATTTTTCAGCTTAATTTAGAAGAAAAATAAATGCATTATGGTTATTCCAGGGTTCTATTTGTAATTATATTTATCTCTTCAACTAAATTTATTCAATTTTTTATTAATTAAATCTTTCGCTTTTATATGTTACGTAATTTTACGTCATAAGCCAGTCATACGTCATCTTATAATGGAGCTGCATTTATCTCTATAAAACATCTTGAATACAATAATTAGTTTATTACTTTAAATCAATAGTACTTTTATTATTACAGAATTTATGGGATATCCATAGCAAGTTGATAGAAGAATCAAACCATGGATTACGTTGATACAATAACCAATACCCTAAGGTGTAATATAAAAGACTTCATATGTGAAAAGGACTCGAAAGAATTGATCTGAAATTTTGGTTCAGACTATAATGGTAAAATATTTGACAAATACACTGCGTCATAATTGTTTACTTATATATTCCTCTTTTATGTGTATTATATTATATATACATATTTGCACACATCTATATACATTCATACATGTATACATATGTTATATATATGTAGAATTTTAAATTGTACAAAAAGTGCAATATTTTTATACTGTTAATATCAATTTTTCATAAAATAAATTTATCCTTTTATCACATTGTCAAATACATATATGTATTTATCGATTGTTTAAAAAAAGAAAAGAAAAAAGAAAATAATTAATAAATAATGAAAAAATGAATATCAAAACCATATCGAATAGTCAATGTGTCTTATACTGTATCCATGAAACTTTGGTCCGTCATTTTGAGTTTTTGTTTTATTTTTACTCATGGGTATACTGATCAAATTTAAGAGAAAAGAAGTAGGTCACTTCGTATACGTACTATATATATATACGTATACGTATACGTATAATATATATAATATATATATACGTATACGTATAATATATATATAATATATATATATTATAATATTTTTTATCAAAATGTAGTGTTAAAAAATTTATACTATAGCACATTGAATTAAAGTAGAAAAAGTTAGTTACAATGGATGTATAATAATTCAGAAAGTGATTCGTCATTGGAATAATGATTACATCATTGTTGAAACATTCTAACATCTATATAACGTTTGGCGCAAGATAGAACGGATGGGAGATTAGTGAGAGATTACTTTATTGCCTGAGAAAAGTACAGAAATGATTTAGTCACATTCAACAGATCATTTGTTTCGGATCGTTTTGTAAAAACCTAGATAAGATACGCGAGAAACAACATTCAACAATTAAATCAAATTGTGTAACACTTCATAGTAATATTTTAATATTATTTCTTTAAATAACGTTACTCTTATTAAATTTATTATTCAAGATAACAAGATTTCAAATTATTTATCAAAACTTTTGTTAATTTAACAATTAAACATGGAAGCGACTCAAACGGAGTTAATGGAAACAAAAGAAATAATATTACGAGAATTGGAACCATTGTTAAGATTAACTTTAGGTGATAAATTGATTGTTGAAAATTACACAACCACATCTTTTTTACCGCCTGGAGAAAATTATGGGAGTACTATTTTGGCTGTGGATGCTGTAATTAAAAAAGAAGGAAACAGTGAACGTCAAAATCTTCATATGATTGCAAAAATGGCCCCTCCAACCGAATTTCAAAGACGAGTTTTTAAAAGTTCTTACACATTTAAAAAAGAAGCATTTATGTATGAACGCCTAATACCCTATTATAGAGATTTAGAAAGAGACTTTGGTATTGATGAAAGTGAATTAATCGATGTTATTCCCAAATTTTATGGTTTCCGTTTATCTCTAGATCCTAATATTGACTTTGATGATAACGCTGTTATTTTATTAGAGAATCTTAAAACACGTGGTTATTATACTGGTAAAAGACATTTAGGCAAGTATATGATATAAATATTTTTTTTAATGTGTGTATATACATATATATATATATATATATATATAAATAATAAAAAATAAAATAAAAGAAAAAAGAATTACGACTGAAATAAAATTGTACGAATATCAAAAATTAAAGAAACGCTCTTTATCCGTATCTTATAATGATCGTGATAATAATCGTTTATCTTATATTTCATAATATTATCATTAGTATGAATATGATAAGATCCACAGATATGTATATCTATATATATATATATATGTTTAAGCACATTAAATAACCTTTGTTGTTGATAAAAATATTTGAAATAAATTTTGTTGAAAAGCAGGCCTCAATGTAGATCATTCTAGGCTAGCAATTCGTACATTAGCTAGATTCCATGCCCTTGGTATCGCAATGAAACATAACAAACCTGATGAATATGACATAATAAGAGAAGGAAGTAAATGTCCTGAACTAGAAAAAGATGGATTTACCGAGTTTCATATACCTATATTAAAACAAATTGACAACAATCCAGTTACTCGAGTTTATTACGATAGATGTGCTGCAGTATTAAAGTCCGACAAATTTTTCGACGAATGGTTGGCTGAACCAAAAGGAACATGGGCTACAATAATCCACAAAGATTTTTGGGTCAACAATATGATGTTTCATAGCGATGAAAATGGTCACGCGGATGACGTGAAATTCATCGATTTTCAAAATTACATGTATTCCAATCCGATCGGAGAGTTATTGTTTTTTTTACATTCAAGTACAGACGACGATGTTAGGGAACATTATCTTGATGAATTAACGGATTTATATTACGATACTTTTATTTCCGTATTAATTAAAATGAACTGTGATATCACACCATACAATCGTAAAGGTTTTGACGAGGGTTTTTTCGATATTTGCAAGATGGAGTTTATACACTTATGTTTCATGCTCAAAATGCTAACTATCGATATAAGTAAAACCAATGTAGATAATTCTAATATTGAAAAGGTAATGGCAAACTATGAAGGTAACGAAATGTTTATTAAAAGATTAGAAGGTGTAATATTATATTTTATAAAACGCGATTGGATTTAGTTGAAATTTTATTTGCTTTTTTCAAATGTTGATTTATTCAATTCGAATCATTTTTTAAAAATATATTTTATATAACTTTTCCTTCCATTCTTTTAATCTTTTTTATTGAATTTTTTATTTTATTTTTATTATTATTAATTGAAAGTATTATAATTGATTTATTTATACTCAAAGTATTATTTAGAATTTTAATAAAAAGATATTTTTAATAATGTATTACAAATGTACAATAAATAAACATGTAAGTAGTATTTTTATTTTTTTATTTTTGGAACCTTTCTATCTCTATTTCTGTTCTTTACATTAGTAACTTCGTAAAAATTGCTTCCTATTTTCTTTCTCTTGTTTGCTCTTTCTATAGCTCTTCTTTGTTTGCTTGTTAATTTAACATGATTAATCTTATTTTGTTTTTCTTTTTTAGACGACACTATGAATATACCACTACTCGAAAATGCTTTTGAACTGAACATTTCGCTGTCACTGGAATCATAATCATCTTCAATGACATCAAATACACTTTGCATTAGATTATCTTTTTCTATAGGTAGTTTAATGTTATCTTCTGAATTTCTTTCATCTTCTGAAGAATTTGTGTTTATTTCAGTTGCGGAACAATTACCGTTACTTTCATTTATACTATCTTCCATAACAGGATTAGTTGTATTTGTTATTGTTTCAATATTATGTTCTTTATTAATATCTTCTTTTTCTAAAGAATTTTCTTCAGAATCTGGTTGCGATTCATTTAATGTATCAGTTATGTCACTAACATCTGGTAGAGAAGATTCAGCATCCATCTCATTATTGCTACAATTCAACTGTTCTAATTCGTTTTGAGTGTAACAAATGTCTTTAACATCATCACCTGTGTACATCAATCCTACTTTAATTTTCCTAAAATCTTGTATTACATTTAATTGTACTTTTGTCAAATCTTTAGATGGTATACTTTGATCTTCTTGTTCATCTGTTTCAGTAATAGTGGCTGTATCATTTTCAGTAGGTATATTCTCCTCTTCTGTTGTAGGTTTAGCTAAAGGTTCTTCAAAACCAGGTGGTGCAACATAAAATGGCAACTTTCCACGCTGCCAATCGTTAAGAACCATTCGTGCTGTGATCGTTATATCTGGTTCTCCTTTCTTCAAAAGTTTTCCACTTTTACGAGCTAATTTTTCCAAAAAATCTATATGATCAGTCCAATCTTCGATCTTATATGTTTTACGTAAATATTCAGCCTTTACTCTTTCTAAAACTGTACTGACATAATCTTCTGGATTTTGAACTAGTTCAACTCTTACTACACCCTTTAAAACTTTTTCTGTATCAGTTTCTTTAGATGGATAAACTACACCTGGACAATCTATAAGATATATACGACGCATTAAAGTGATGTATTGCCATACTTTAGTTTCTCCTGCTATTGGTGCTACTTTACAGACCTTCTTTGATCTTAATGTATTAATGATCGAACTTTTTCCAGTATTTGGATATCCAATAAAACCTACACTAATTTGTTTTTTATCTACATGCAATTTAGCAAATTGACGCAGTAAATTAATAAGAGAACCTTTACCAAACGGATTAGTTAAAGAAGCATGAAATGCTACTGTTGGATATTCTGAGCTTAGAATTGCAATCCATCTTTGTGTCACCCAAGTTGGAACAAGATCAACTTTATTTAAAATGAACATTAAATGTTTGTGTGGCTTTTCTGTTCTTAAATATTTTTCTACAGGAGGAGATCTAGTTCCCATAGGATCTCTTGCATCTAATACTTGTAATATTACATCGGAAGAATCAATAACTTTATATAGTTCGTTCCAAATTCTTTTGCTTTGTCCTGCTGCCATTACCCAATCCCTTTGCATGTCGCGTATTCCAGTATCTTCACGAATCAAATCGTAATCTTTAGAATCTTTATCTTTGTTATAAGTTTCTTCTTTCTCTTCAGCTGATTTTTGTAATTCATCATAAGTTGCAATGGCTAAATTCGGTCGTTTCCTTAGTTTCTTTGGACCAAATACGCTTTCAAAACTTTCTGTATCTAACAAATGTACCCTTGCATTTGCAGCCTTCTGTTGAAGTAAAGTTACAGGCAATTGTGTAGGTTTCATTACTACTTTGTAAGGATCACTCATAGCAGCTCCTAATTCGCTTTGGAATTTCTGAAGAGCATTTTGAGATATTACTCTAGAGTTACCGAACCATCTTTGAGAAGGTTCAACGCGGGACATAGTACCAGGTGCATGCCAACCTTGAAACGGTGCTGGACTAATAATTTTACCTACACGATTACGTTTAGGTTTTTGATTACGATACATTTGTAATCTTTTTATTGTTGCTTTAGTTCTAACTTTAGCAACACCTTTTAACCCTTCAGTTGGTCTTTCAGGGTTCATACTATGGCCGGAACGGTTAAAACCTTGTTTCCGAGGAGCTTTATTATCTGCTCGTGATTTAGCCATTTTTATTATTATAACTATAACACTTCTATTTTAATATTCAATATAAAAATATTTTAATAAAACTAAATTAAATTGTTGAGGTTATCTATATGGTTCAGCACGTATTATCCACCATACTTAATTACACTGCACCCTCTGGTGTGCTATTTGTAAAATATTAAACTATTCACTAATTTTCATTAATATATATTTGTTAAACACTTCTATTTTAATATTCAATATAAAAATATTTAAACTAAATTAAATTGTTGAGGTTATCTATACGGTCCAGCACGTGCTATCCACCATATTTAATTACCCTGCACCCTCTGGTGTGCTATTTGTAAAATATTAAACTATTCACTAATTTTCATTAATGTATATTTGTTATTTGTTAAATTTATTTATTAAATGAAAAAAGTCGAAATTTTCAATGATCAATAATTTTTATATAGATCATTACACGTAGAATATTAAATCAAATATTAATCATAGTAAAAGTAAGACCAATAGCAATAAATGACAATACATATTAACCAATTGCATTGCCGTATCAGTTTAAAATTTTGTAAACGAGTTTGCTTTCAACGTGGCAATGACGAACAATTTTTTTAATCTTTAAACTAAGTGTGTGTGTTGTGTGTGTATGCTATATATAATATCGAATAAATGTATTAAACACGTTTGCATATAAAATTACGTTTGGAAGAAAAAAAATATAAATATTTATTTATTTTAATTTATTATTCATAAATTTTATTAATGTAATGTGTAAATTATGAATTATTTATTGATTTAAAAAGAAAATATTGTAAGGAGCGTAACTACGTGTTATTATACATATTTAAAAATTAATTTTTATGAAAGAGGATCTTATGTCTTCTAAGAGTAGTCTATGGTCATGATAGTTATTGGCATAGAATTCTTTAATCTTTCCTCCATGTGTCAAACTAACCATGTTTAGACGTGTTAATCATTATAGATGTTAATTAGAAACCCGAAAAATGGTGTCGATTATTAAAAATCAGTTACTTAAACATTTATCAAGGTATTGACAAGACCATGTTTTACATTATTTTCTACAAACTTCAATATCATGTTAGATAAAATCGTTCTACCTTTGATCTATGATAGAAAAAAAACACATTAATTGAAAATGTTTTACACATTCAAATCAATGTTTGTTTATATATATTTATTTAGGAATCATATTTGTTGATAATGAAGTATTGTATTTATTTTTCATAAATCATTTGGATAATATAAATTTGTTTCTTTTTTGTTCAATAATTTTGGACTCACCTGATTTAAATGATTGATAAAATCATTTAAATCTTTTTAAGTTTTTCATATAAATAAAAATTGATTAATTTTTCTTATGTTTTACAGATTTACAAAAAATCTATCAGCTGATAAAATAAATTTGAGTACGTTTAAGGGAGAAGGAGAGTTAACTAATTTAGAATTAGATGAAATAGTTCTAACCGATTTATTAGAATTACCATCATGGTTACGATTAACAAGTGCTTGGTGTAATAAAGTTTCTTTTCGTATACAATGGACTAAGTTAAAGAGTGTTCCTATTTTGTTGGTAATATATATTATTTATACTAGTTAAATTTATATATATGTATATATATATATTATAAATGACAAAATTTGATTATTTTTTTGTAGAAATTGGATGAAGTCCATATAGAAGTAGAAACATGTGAAGACTTAAGGAATATGTCTTCCAATCAAGGGCTATCATCTTACGCAGGTCCAACAAAATATTCTCTTATTCATAAAGTCATCGATGGCATTACGGTTAATGTTAATACAGTGTCAGTTACTTTTAAAAGTCCTGCTTTTATTGCATCTGTACAGGTAATTATATTTATGTATATAATTTGTATATGTGATAATTATGGAATATAACAATCTTGATTAAAAAATATAGATGAATCGCATTGTCGTTGAATCTAAATCAGCTACATGGCAACGTTGTGACTTAAGAACTACAAGACTAAAAGATCCAGATCGTGGGCAGTTATTGATTTTTAAGGAATTAGAATGGCAGACTGTAAGAATAGAAGCTCAAAGTACTAAAGATACTAATTTAACGCCTCTTCGTTTACTTACTAACCAAGCGAGATGTTTAATTACTATAAAGAAAAGAATATCAGGTGAAATATATTGTGACACGTTTTATTAATATTTCACAATGCTAATTAAAAATTGTACATAATTTAAATAATTATTTTTTATTAGATTGCTTTATCATGGGTTCAAGACTGATACTCATATTAGATGATCTCTTATGGGTTTTAACAGACTCTCAATTAAAAGCAGCATTACATTTCATAGATTCTTTAGGAGGTCTTATAGAAAAAGCAACTATGTTGGAGAGAAAAACAAAAGCAGCAAGAAAGTTAGAGGTGTGTTTCACTATCATTACTTCTCATGAAGTTTTCTTTAAGATATTTTTTATAATGAATATAAAGAAATATTTATGTATTTTTCATTTTTCAAGGTTTTACCAGAATATCAAGCACAAATTTCTCAACAAAGTAGAACAAAAAATCAGTTTAATACGCCAATATCTAAATTATTTTCAAAATATGATGTTGTGGAAACGTCTTATCACTTTTGGTCTCAAAGAATCGATCTTCATTTGTGCGATGATGTTGGTGGTGAGTTAAAAATTATATTATTATATTAGATAATAATTTGTATCTGTAACATATTAATATCATTTACATAATAGGAGGTAGGTCATTACATCCTGATTTGAGGGATGGTGGTGCTCTGCAAATATCATTAGTTAAATTCTATATTGATTATTATCCGTATCATCTCGCAATGGCTGATAGAAAAGATTGGGTTAAATATAGAGAAAATGCTACACCTCATAGTCAATGGTTACAACAATCGTTGAGTTCTTTTAGAAGCCAATTTATGGATTTGATTGATTCTGGTAGAACACAACATTCTCCATTAACAAGAAGTCAAGGAAATGTTACAGGTTTGAATGCTCATGTATATTTATGTAGTGACAAAATTTATAATATATTTATAATTATAATATTTATTTTTTTCAAATGATATAGGCAGTGCTACAAAAAGTTCTGGAGAAACTTTGGAAAAAAATAGTCAATCACAGGGTGCAAATGTAGGATCTCAAGAACAGAAAAAGTTTCAAGGTTCTAGCGGAAATCCAGTGAAAAATTATGTTCTCGAACAGCTTGCTAAATTAATGACAACTTGTATTATCATTAGAATTGATGATTTTACATTGTTCAAAGTTACTACCTCATCACGCAAGTCTGTACCAAAGGAATTTATTACAGGTATTACTATTTTACTTTCTTTCTTTCTTTTCTTTTTTTTTTTTAAATGTTTCAGGCTTTTATTATTATTATTATTTTTTTTTTAATATGGAATAAATTGATGTAAAGCATTGGATTTTTAAATTTTCTTGAAAAACACGAGAGCAAAGTTTTTGTTATACAGTTTATACATTATTATGCTCTATGAGAATTCTAGTTTTTAGTTTTGAAAGTGCATTATTAATTATTTTATTTGGTAATTATATAGCTCAAACGAGGAAAAAACGTCTATCAGGTATAATACCAAGTAAATGTTGTGTGCTTGTTTTTTATGTAACATTTGAGTGTTACACTCAGAAGGTAGTTTACTACAAAATTAATTTGCTTTTGTAATTACAAAAATATATACATTGACTTAGTCTACAATTTCATAAAATAATTTAATTAAACAATACATTAATATATACGATCATAAATAAATTTCATTTATTTCATTACTATGTTCTTTCTAGTTATCATATCAGAGCCGCTTCATTACATTAGTAATTTATGCATACAAGTAACATTGAGCAATAAAACATGTCTTATCAACTTTGTTAGATAAACTATATTTTTACTTGGGATTATTCAGCATGCACAGCATGTTAACTACAAATGAATATTATATATATATATATATATAAAAAAAATATAAACCATACATTTTATATTTAAATCGATATTTTTGTTTAGGTGATCGAGATAGATTCTGTCTTCCCGAAGATTTAACTATTCTTCATGCAGAATTTACCTACTATTATTATCCCGGAGATATAACTTTTCCATGTAAGAATACGTAAATGCATAAAAATATATTTATTTGTTTTATTTTATTAATTATTAAAATGATTTTGCAAACATTATATAATTAAATGTAAAAACAACTATGTACAACCAATTTATACATTTCATTTGTTGCAGTACCACCGCCAAAATTTTATGTGCAAGTAAATCCAATTCAAGTTAACTTTGATGTATGCTCCTGCCTTTGGTTTAATTCTTTTCTATTAAATCTGCACCATTCGCTAATGAAAAAGGATGAACCAGCAAATTTAAAAAATATGATGTATTTTGATGTCAAGATAGAAGCTATTCTTCCAAGAGTAAGTCTTTTATATTTTAATATATATTTTTTAACAAATATTTTAATTCTAATATTTTGCTTTAATAACTACTTTCAGATAGTTTTTGAAAATCAGCAAGATTATCCTAATCAAAAAGATAGACCTAAATCCCTACATATTCAGACTTCTAGAGCATCAATTACAAATGTTCGATCAGTGGAAAGATCTTCAAGAGCTGATTTAGCACAATGTTTAAATACATTTCAAATGGGTCAAATGTTTTTCGGAGCTGAATTTCCAAGCAAAGAGAATGATTTTCATGTTGTAACTGATAAATTTTTAGCGCATTGTGCAGGTAATTTTTTTCAAGTTCTCTTTTTTATATTCTTTTATACAAAAATTAATTTCTTAATAAATTTGTTGTTCTTTTGTGTACAGGTACAGATAATATTAGATCTGCTCCATCAAATTTTACTAGTAATTCGGTGAACGAATTAATTCGACAATTACATCGTGAATTTTTATGGACAGAAGCGAAAGATGTATGGTGTTGCAATTTAGAGCCAGTTTGGGGTGACTTTTTTGGTGCAAGGGCAGTAGGACAGAATCGTCCAGTACCATTTTTCGATGCATTTCCTTTAACATTTTGGTGTCATATGAATTTAGAACCAGTAACAGAAACAAAAAACACTTTATCTGCAGATATTCATGGACTTGCATATATAAGCAATTTAGTTAGCGTACAAATAAATCATTATCAATATCTTTTTTTATTAAGATTGTCAGAAGTTTTATCTGAATTGACAACGTATTTAGCTATTGATTCAAATAAGATATTGAATGTTGAATCTGGTGGTTCATTAATAATTGGTGCATTAATACCACAAATAGAGGTGACATTTGTAATGCCTTCGCATACACCTGGAAAAGAAAATTCTGGTGGAGATTTGGAATCCGTTGTACCTGATTCATCTAGTATAGCAGATGATTTTGCTGGATCATCTTCAGCTTGGCACAATTCTACGCAAGTCAGTGCAAAGGTTGATTTTAGTATTAAGAAAATGAACACAAGCAATGATGTTGAAACACCACAAAGTGAAATATCATCGATGTCAATGGATTTTGCACATCCTGTTGTAATAGAACAACCTATTGTTACATTTAAACAGAATGGCAATACAGATAAACGTGAAAATGTGCAAACAAGTATCGCTCATGAAAAACCTCATATGATTACAGAAGAGGAAAGTTTATCATTAAAACAAGGAGGAGATGCTATACAAAAACCTAACAAACCAGATTTGATATCAAATACACCTTTCATTCAAAATAATTTTAACGTTGGTTTATCTTCTATGAGAAAAGGATTTAGTAATTTAATGACGTCCATTGATTCTGCTTTAAAAGCATCTCCTGAGGATGGTAGTAGCGATACTGTATCTATGAGGAGTGATTTAAGTTCGGATAGTGAAAATTATGCATTAATTACTCTTCAAGATCAAGAGAAATCGGATGGAATATTTGCGGTTGATAATAACATTAGAATAACTGCTGTGGAAGAAGCAAGCGAAGTTGTAGAAGAAACTCCAGACACACAAAGTGAAAAATCTATTGACAGCGTTTGTAAAAGAAAAGATATAGTAAATATTCCTACTTTATCTTATATGTATCTGTATATATAATATTATTGTTTATTACATCATTATGTATTTTATTTATAGATATCTGTTACTACATTTAAATTATCCAAAGTAGAATTTATTACACAATCTTCTGGTTACTCATCAGCAATAAAAGTTCAAGTGTCTAATATAAAAAATAATGAATGTTCATCTATACCATGGGACGAATTTCAGGTAAGATATACATATCATTTTAATTTAAACAATATGCGCATTTATTTCTGATTATGCACAAGAATGTATGTTTTCAATTGAGTGGGTATAAGCATAAGTATATAATTTTAACATTTTCTCTAGTCAAAGCTTAAACACTTTTTTCAATTTTTACAAACATAATTTTGGAATAATTTTATTTTTTATATATATATATTTTTTTTAATATACATATATTTCTTTGTAATTATGATCTATTTATTTTTCATTGCTAATTTAACTAATCTAATTAACATTTATATTTCGAATATTTTATTCGTTAATAAAAATTGCATATGATAATAATTCTATATGAATTAAAGTGATATAAGAAACAATGCATTTGCGTAGATTCATATGCAATGTTTAGTTATTGTGTGCAATACACACTATCATGTCTTATATTATTATATAAACTCATGTATTTAAATACATATTGATATAAATATTGTCTTTTAACTTTTTTGCATGCTTCTCTCCTTCGCGTCTCTCCTTCTCTTGTGAATGTTTTTAATGTGGCACTTGTGGCAGGTCAAGAGAAAGGTATTGGCAGAATATTCTCATACATATTTTAAATATTTAAAAGTGCATGTTAATTTTTTCATAAGAATATATGGTAATATGAATTTGAATTTTTGTATTCTTTATTTATAAATTCATTTTAAGAAGCTGAAAATATATACGAATTATAATTAGATATTAAATTAGTTAGACAAAAAAGTTTAAATGTTTATTATGCTTGTGGTGCTGAAATAAATGTAGATTATTTACATAATATGTAATTTTAATCAATGTATATGGATAAGAAATTTTTAAGTATAAAATAGTCTTTATTGTATAATTTTTTATTTACATTGCTGTTTATTTTTCTCGTATTTTTTATCTTATGCTTTAGTTCTTCTTTAACTTTCTCATATTTTTTAACTTATGCTTTACAAAATTACATTCTGTTCTATCTCAGGTGTATGTTTTAATGCGATAATAATATGATTGTGCTAATCGATGTAAGTTTATGTGTTACTATGCTTGAAGAGATGTGCTTATTTTTGAACTGTTTAAATTATTAATTGATTTGTTTTATGATAATGTAGCAAACTTATTATTAGGATTATATAAGAAAGGAAAAATCAGTGTTTATAAACAAAAAGTACTCATTGCACCAATCTGATTTATTATATTTTTTTGCTAGACTAAATTCAGCTCTCGATCAAGAGGTTGGACCGAACTACCATCAGATTCGGATTGTAGAACGTGCATCAAACTACGTTTAGACCACGATTTAAAAAATAAAGAAGATTCATTGAGACTGTTCCAAGCTTGTCAGAGTATTAAAAATAATTCATTGGAAGATAATAAAATAATCAAAGAGCAAGCCAATGATATTAATTTACTGGACAAGCAGAGCATCATGGATTTGTTTGAAGATAAATTGGAAATTAATGTAACTGACTTAACTATGACACTGTCCATGAGCTCTGTTACAGGTTTAGCGGATTTAGCAGAGGATGAAATTATACCTAAACCTATTCCAATGCAGGTAATTTAATATATTTTATTAATTATTCAAATTATTTTTATATTCAAAGATATTATATAAATGATTATATTTATTTTAGATATATCTGGAAAGAATATTTCTTCATTTGAATGAAGATCGGCCTCCAACCAATATAACATCACCAGGTCCAATTCCCATACAATTAAATATATCAAAACTTAGAATAGGAAGGGATTTAAGTGGTGCCTTTAATATTGAACCAATTGGTAAGTTAAAAAAGCATAAACTAATGCATAGAATAAGTTTTTACTGCCACTTGCAATCTATCGCATATATAATTTTTATGTTGTTATAATATTGACATTATTTCATATTTAGTTTATCATTCATGAGTATAATATAATGTATATACCCCAGTGAACTTTGTAAATAAATAATATATGCTTAATTATATATAATGTTATTTTTATGTAGGTTTATATATTATATGCAAGTGGCAGAATTTTGTTTTCAAAAAATTGATATTATATATTGCGTAATTGTCCAGTGCACTCAGAAGGCCTTTCGAATGTGAGCATTGGTATAACACAATTAGAAAATCAGCTTTAATTTTTGTTGCTTACTTCAGCACAGCTTAGGCTAGTTTTTTATATATCTGTATATATCTAGTCATAATATATAAAAATATATATTAATAGGTTTGCACTATTAGCAAGCATGTTTTCAAGTAAAATAAAAATATATATATATAAATTAATATTTATTTTAAATTTGAACTCAATAGAAGCTTCTTTGAAATATTATTACAAAATGAATATAAATAATAACATCATTTGATTATAATTATATTATTTTTTAAATATTTTTATATCTTTTATTTAATATATATAATTATTATAAACTAACATTTTGTCATTTTCAAAATATACAAGCATGAATATTAAAATTAAACAAGAATAGCTTGTTATAGTATTTTATCTAATTTTTATTTTATTTATTTAGCTAGCATGTGATAGAACGAGCTAGACAACAATTATATTTTAAGAATATCAAAAGTAATTTGATTTTTTACCTCATGATAATATGACACATGATGTCTATGTATTAAAAAGTAAATTTTTTCTTTTTTTTTACTAACACATTATTATTCTATGATAAATATATATATGAATATATTAAAAATAATATTTTTCATTTTTACAGTAACTATATTGGATAAGAGTAATTCCCATAAATTAAATCCAAGTGGTAACAATCAAATTTCTAAAGACGAAGAGCGTGAAATAGAATTGAATTCTTTAAGACAAACAAGTAAACAATTGAAATCTGATAACGAAGAGCTCAAACGACGTCTTGGAACTTTAGAAAGACTTTCGGAAGAGAATGCAAAATTATTACGTATAAAAGAAGAGTCAGATATGATTAAAACTCATTACAATTCTGCGCAAGAGAATATCGCATTACTTATTAAAGAAAAACAAGTATTACGAGAAACAATAACGGAGCTTCAAAATCAAATAATGGGTAATGGACCAGGAGGTAGTAATAGAACATCATGGTCTATCAAGAGATAGCATACTGGCTGTTTTAATTGTTCTAAATGTTGCAGTTCTGGTAAATCATGAGTTTTATTATTATATTCGGGATATATAAATCTTTATTTTCTTTTATAATGTAAGAAATGCATATAGTGATTTTCAAAAATAGTTTGTAGGTCTTTGTTATATATATATATTATATTTTTTTATTTTATATTAAACAAAAAAGAGAAAAAAGACAAACAAATAAACAGGAAGAGTACATGAACTTTTATATTTTTAGTTCCTCAAAAGGCTATAATCTCCTATTGATTGCAATCAGAGCCATAAACAGATCTGTGTTTGTCACAGACTAGGATGATAGGAATGTTTCTTCCAGAGTGTGGCTTTACTTGTAACTATAATTATTGTAATTGTACTATATTTATCTGCCATATATAATGCTAGTAACTGCCGTTTATTTTAAATGCAGAATGACAAAATGAGGCAGTAAGTAAATATACTTATATATATCTAATCATACATGAAATGTCATATTTGCTTTTATACAAAATGGAAAAAAGTGATCGTAATAATTAATGTCTCTCTTTGGCATTTTTATTAAATGAAAAGATAATGGAAGATAACTATATATATGTATACGTAATATGAATATACTTTATGTTTATAGGTATAATCAAATATATGTTTCATAGTAAAATTATTATTTTAAAGGAATTGTAATTAAAAAAAAGTATTATAAGGTTTATTGAATGATTATATATCCTAGCAATTTTGATTTAAATTGAATAGTAAATATTTCTTTTGATATTATATATTGTTTGTTTATATTTTACTTTTTTTTCTATACAGCAATAGTAACATTTTACATAGTGCAATAGTTGGTATAGATAAAATTTTATTGTAATTTATAAATGTACTATATTGAATTGATATAAATATTGTATTTCATTTAAATTAGAAATATATTTTTTCTTTTTTATAATATTAAAATTAATATGCATCAAGCAATGAAAACTAAAGATAATATCTTAAAATACGATAATTCCAGATGCCCAAAAGACTGTTTAATATTTACAAAATTTTCTATATTACTTCTTATTCTATTTAAAAAATATTAGATGAGGATATATATATATATATAAGTTATATTTCTAAGGTTCATAATATCCAGTTTAAAATGTTGCTTTTTATGTTTCGTAGATGTGTTATATGCGTATCTATAATAAAGTAGTAAACTATGTTCAACTATAGAAATGTTAATATATGTATATACATATGTTTTAGAATTTCTGTTAGCTTTGTGTTTTTATGCAAGTTTGGAAATAGATTGCTGGTCAATCCCTGATAAAAAAGAAAGTAGTAATATATTTTTCTAGCGAAGCAGTAATAAGAAAAGTAGTTGAAAAAATTTGATTTCATATATAAATATAAACTTTCCTTGTTTTTCTTCAAGCTACTAAAATGCATCTATATTATGTACATGCATAAAATACGCAAAAAATTAAAAATTTATTAATGTTTTTTTATTTTTAAGTATATGTATGTATATACATATATATACATATATTACAAAGTACATATCAACTATTACAAAATTCATTTATTTCAAATGTTTAACATGCTTAGTACATTGAAATCATAAATATTTTATGTAATTTGCAACATAAATGTTATAACACTATATTAAAGAAGATACAAAAATAAAATACGCATTTAGATTTGATTTTTAAAATTATAATTGTTTGCAAATAATGTCAGTAATAATTGTATATATTATATTAAAAGAAAGATATGTAAATGTACTTTTGAATTCAGTTTTACGATTTAGGTTTGACTATGTAGTTACATTAGCATAAGAAAAATAATTAGAAACGTGTGTGTATATTTATGCTCAAGATTGCATATACATAAATTTACACACTTGGAATTCTTCTACTATTTCGACCTATATTTTAATGTATGCGTAACATGTACAATAATACAAGATAGTCAGAGAGTGATATAGTGATTTATATAGTAATTTATATACATATAAAAATTAATCTATAATATAGATTATTGTGAATGCGATATGAAATCAGTCCATTGGGAATGCTTGGAAATACTTATAATTTGATAAATGTAATAATAATATTCTTTAATAACTGTTTTCCTTTCGTTATATATAGTATACTTGACGTGATATAATTGTACCTATATAATTTCATTAATATTTTTAATGTGAATTATTTTATAATAAGTATACTATATAAAAATGACTTCTTCCATATGATTTGATAATGAATTTTAATTAATATTCATATAGTTCAATAATTCTGAGCATTCAGTATGTGTAAAATTGTTTGGACAATATTTTTGGCTGTAGTAAGAGGTCTAATAGTTTTTGAAATTTATTCAATACATATTATTAGAGTTAGTGAACGCATAGTTTTGATTTTATACTTTAAAAATTATTATATTCATGCCTTATGCATCTCATTGACTGTTATTTACTTTAAATAATATGATAATCGAAATGATTATATTGCCCATTTTGAAATAGTGATGAGATATTAATGAAGGAAAAAGTCCATACAATTTTTAAATATGATTGTACATTTAAATGATTACATCAATGAAGGAATCTTAGATTAATTTGTACTAGTTGATTAGAACATTCAATGTGCTTGGAGATTGTACATACAATCATTAATCTGTTTTATTCTACAGAAATTGAATTAGAAAGGTTGTATGCTAGCGATTGATTGTTTATTGTTTGTAGTTGTTTCAGAGCCATAGTAAAGTAGCCATCCTAAATATATATAATATTTATATATATATATATATATATATATATATATATATATATATATATATATATATATATATATGTATGTATGTATGAATATTTAATATACATAGTATATCTTTAAATAAAAGTATGTTTCGTAAATTGATATCTTGCATTAGTTTAAAAATATGTTAATGCGAAATAATGTCAAGATATCTACAGCCATAATTTACGAAATGTATTGTTTTACACAAATTTGGAAAAAAAAATATATATATATATAATAATTTACTTAACATAATTTCAATGAAAATATTAATCAAATTCCAAGAGTATGTTACGTGGTATCAATTCATGCGCCAAAATAGAATAATACATGGCTTTGTTTAGACCACTATTATTATCATCAAATAATATTATTACGTTATTACTTTTTTGTAGGGTAAAAAGTGGAATTAGTTTCGCATAAACAAAAAACAAAAAATAAGATACATTATTAATAGTCCTAAAATAGTGTAAGATAATATATATTTACTTAACGTTTAAAGTGGTTTGTGTCAAATGGTTTTTACGAAGCTTTCATATTCACACTGCTTTTGTTATATTTGTGTACTTTAATGCACTTAAAAATCACTTGGTTATTATGATATATATATATAAATTTAAGAGAAGGGACATTTTTAAAGCGACGATAATGTAAAGTTGTTTGAAGTTTTAAAGGCATAATAAAGAGAATAAAAAGATAATAAAAAAATGATAATAATACAAATAAAACCAAGAAATCACTGACAATGAAATGTCGATAATATTATAACCTTCATTTTCCTATTAAAAGTGTATCAAATAAACGTAGAGTTTATTAAAATAATGTATAACGTTATTCTTTATAAACGTAATGATTTCATAGAAATTTTCATGAAAATGTATTTGATTTACCCGCCAAAAAGATCGGAAATATTCGAGTAAGTTCGGAATAATTCGTTGCGCGCAGCCATCAGCGCCCAAGCGATAGAGTTGTACGGTCGAAATTGACTACCCGAGTCGGTGTATGTGATTTGTGTGTCGGTTAGAGCAAAGAAGCAAAAAAGAATTTACGAGGAATATCATAAGCAATGTAAGTATTAGAATAACCTTGTAAACATTTAGAAAAAATATAAATATAAGCATGAAAAACGTTAACGAATATCGAAACTGTTAAATTCAAATCTAACCCCAGTAAGATTACAACTGCTGTGTATTGAGCACGAAAGCACATAACTTTGAGAATCATGTTTCGTACTAAATGGTAACATTATTGTATCCGATATCTTTTAAATCTTAATTTTGATGTCTATATTTGATTCTTTGTTAGTAGACAGAAGTTATAACGATTTGATTTTGATTTGTTTCTAGCAAAGAACACGATCACTCATCGTTTTATCGGTTCTTACAAATGGAGCACAGTCATAAGAATACAGATTGCTACTTTTTTTATTATTCTACATGCAAAAAGGTAAGTTCACTTTTTCATCTTTTGTAAACTAATAATTATCATATTTGATTGTATTATAGTTAAAAAAAAAGTATTTTTTCTATTGTTGCCCCATATTGCTTAACTTTCATAAACCTCGCAAGGTTAGGTCGGCCATGTTGAAGCCATATTGTGCGATACTTCCCTTTTCACAAAATTTCTCTTCTTATATATATTTTTTTATTTATTCGATATTTAAACCAAATATACTGTTTTTCATTCGTTTATTGTAAAATCAATAGTTAAAATGTAGTGTTAAACATGATCGATTGCGATCGTTGCAGTGTATTTATTTCACGAATTATAAAGTATACTTAAATGTTGAACTATTTTATTGTTCAATTAAGAGTAGATGAAATATAATAATAATAATAGTAATAATAAAAATAATAATAATAACATTAATAATAATAACAGCAGCAATAATAATAATAATAATAATATTTACAGGAATATAGGATTTTTATAACATTTCAGATATTTAATAATAACCAATATTTTTTCTTAATGTAATATAATTGTTAGATATTGGTAAACTGTTAATTAATTCAATGATAATCATCTGACAATAAACAAACAAGATCTAGATTATCATTTTGCTTTCAGTATATAATTTTTGAGTACTGTAAGCATTTATAAATGTGTATACATATATAGGTATATATATATAAAAGATTATATATAAAAATAAGAGATATATAAATTGTATTATTGTTTAGTATTTTGTATTTCGCAGGGTGAACTCTGTCCTTTTAGACATGAACCATCAGCTTTGGGTTGCGAAACAATGTGCTCCTATTGGCAACAGGGTAATTGCCTTAACGAGCATTGTAGCTTTAGGCATATGGAATTGAAAGTAAGCATATATTCTTTTAAAATTTCCATTGTTTCATTAAGTAGTAATCGCTATTCTTCTAATACTTTTTTACCATGTATACAATATTATTAATTTGTTTGTTTGATACTTAGAAAAACCGCAAATCAATTCCATGCTATTGGGAGACGCAACCTAGCGGATGCAGGAAACCGCATTGTCCTTTTCTTCACAAGAATGTTCGAGCTATATATGATCCGATTAACCCAGTCAAAGCAACTGAGGTAACGTCAAAACCCATCAATCAGGATTGGGTAAATCGTCAAGGTGAGTCTAATGTCATATAAATATTGTGGTGATACTTATTATCTTTATAGGTTATAAATGTAGGGGTTAAGTTTAATTATATATAAATAAACTTTTAAAGATGACGCAAAATACGACACAAGCAGTGCAGAATCAGATCAAGGTAGAGGAAGCAGCGAAGCTGGCAGTTTCATTGGCAGTCCAGCTGTCGATCCTCTTATCGTCAAATTTGGAGAAGGTATGAGGCTTTACTAGCCCCCCCGTCCATCTTTCAATGTACATTATCTTACACCAGGTACTCTCTCCCTTCCATCCAGCCTGCAGACAAATTTGAATCTCCCAAACGCGCTCAGCATTCCAAACAATCTGACAATCCCGAACAACGTTCCTAATAGTCTTGGCATTCCTAGTAACATCACTGTTACAAATAATCTGAATGTACAACAGCCATCGGTACAGAATTCGCAGCCTTCTCCTTGTCATCACGCGTTAACTTATCCACATCAACCAAATTTACATTCTCATTCTCCTGGTCAATCTTTATCCCCTCTACAAAATCAACAAAATTCTTCGCTTCTTCAACAAACGTCGTTTTCACCAATACATACGCAGCAAACTCCTCAGCCTCAAACATCAAGATTCCCTTTTCCATTTGTCGGTATTACATCATATAGAAGGTTTTAAAAGCTGTTAAAGTGTATAGATAACAGCATTATGGGTCGTTTTTCTTACTCATTGGTTTAACAGCAAAATAATATTTTCTCTAATCATATAACAAATTATATCCATTGTCAGAGATTTGTGTTTTTCATTTATGAATTCATATATATATATATATATATATATATATATATATATATATATATATCAACACACACGTATACACATACACACGGAGATGGAAAACGAAATAATAATAATAATATTAATAATAAAAATAAAAGTAATAAATAATAAATATTAATAACGAGAAAATATTTTTTTGCTACCAATGATCGATATTAATATAATAATACGTAATATTCGTTTTTTCGTGGCAAAAGATAAGAAAGAATTTTGTGTCAATTCTATATGATAATTTTTCTTCATTAAGATATTATAATCAAACTAATTGATACAGAAAAACAACAATTCTAACAATTCTATCGAATTATTGATTTTTGACAAATTCTGTAAAAGCAATAGCACTTTTCTGAAAGAAAGTACAACGTTCGTAAAAGAATCGTATTGTATTGCATTAGGGCAAGCGTTCAAAGTATTTGGCGGATGTTATAGCATCAAAGTTGATGCCAATTGACGATGCCAACTCTTTGTAAACGTTTCTTAACATTTGTTTTTCATTTTGCTTTTCAATAATAAAGACCAGATTGCGCAAATTTATATTAGTACAATTAATAATAAATAATTAATAACATTAATAATAATTTTAATAATAATAATAAAAATAATAATAATATTAATATTAATAATAATAATAAAAATAAAAAAATAAAAATAATAATAATTATTATAATAATTATAATAATAATAATAATAATAATAATAATAATAATGATAATATAGTCGAAATGAAAGTTCGAAAGGGATGAATAGTACTTATTTAATGTGTACGTGTTCCAAGTGAGAGATTCTCATATCGAGGTCTTTATTATTGGGCACAATATTATAGCTCGCTGGATATAAAGTTAGTTATTTATTAATGCAATCCTCTTAGCAAATTTCTTCATATCACATTATCAAATATGGTGATTAATTTTTTTGAAATAGTAATAATAATAATAATAATAATAATTCGAAAGAGAAGTAAAGCTTAAGATATGGCGCACTTTATAACATATTATTATTATTTATCACAAAGTATGCATTATACATAACGTTTGTTAATTTTTTCATATATATTTAATTATTTGTCGAATTGATCTGAAAGATATTTGACGCAATGAAAAAATAAAAAGTAAACATAGAGAAGCGAAATGAAAATGAAGTTAAATTAAATAAATGAGATCGTCATCTATTAATTATTATGCTAATTACGAGGAAGAGGAAAAACACGCAACATTTAGATAACTTCCATTTAAATTTGGCTTTTTAAAATGAGAAACACATATATATATATAGTACGAATTGGCACTGTTCTTAACGTTTTCTTGTTCGGGAATGTAGTAGTTATTCGGTTAATGTAGCATCTAAAGCAAAAAAATTATTTATATTTTAATATTTGCGCGAGAGTTAAATTTTGTCGATTGTAAAAGTAAAAGTAAAGTTAAAGATAAAGATAAAGTAAAAGTAAAAGTAAAGGAAAAAAAAAGTTATGAAAGAAAGAAAGAAAGAAAGAAAGATAGAGAAATAGAAAGATAGAATGAAAGAAAGAAGGAAAGAAAAAAAAGAAAGTTGTAAAAAAATGGTAGACGCAAAAGAAAAGAAAAGAATAAAGTAAGGAAGATTTATTATTATTATTATGAGTATCCACGAATAATAATACGAAAGATGAAATCACGCACCACTTTTTAGGCAGCGCGCTTGCATATTTTCCAAAAAAAAAAGATGAACTGTAGAAATAACTATGAATTTTTCCAGGGGCTGCTATATCTAAACTTTGCCTGTAGCCCTCTAAATCGCCTATGGCTATCTTTCTCCAGCTGTATGTGCAGTGCGATGAAGCTTCGAACCGAATAAATCCTCAGTGGTGTGTGTAATAGATACAAAACAAATTATTATAATAATAAGAAGAAAATAAAAAAAAAAATAAAACAGTAAAAACCTGCAGGTTAAAGCGCTACTACTATATGCGGTCTCTCTTCATCGCGCTGTAAAATAAAAAAAAATAAAAAAAATATATATAAAATAAAATTAAGAATAGATGCATATATTGAACAAAAAAAAAAAAAATAAAAAAAAAAAAATAATAAAAAAAAAAAAAAATAAGAACAAATTTGTTTGTACTCTGAATGAAGAGAAGAAGATAGCTATGGGTCGTCGCTTTGCCACGCATACATGTTGACCTAAGAAAAAAAAAAGTATATATATATACATACATACATATACGTATAAATATGTATGTATATATGTATAAATTGAAATAATAAAAAAAAAAAAAACAAAACCAAACAAAAATGAAAAAAAAAAATAACATAATGATTAAACAAAAGAACAAAAAAAAAAAAGAATGGTTTAATAACAACAACAACACCATGAAATTATTAAAACACACTCTTTATCTGCCGTGTTGTACGATATAAAAAAGAAACTTAAACAAATCATTCGTCATCAAGGCTAATAGTCGTCAGCCTATTATAATATATAATATAAATAGTATTCGATTATCACACCTCTCCTTTAAAAAAAATATTCATGGCAAATTGAGAGTGAATGATTCAACTTGAGGCTCCTTTACGTTCATGTTCTACAGAACAGTATAGTATATGTAATTTCTAATAAGATTTGTGTACTATATCGGTTAGATTTCCCATTATTTAATATGGGATATAGCTCTATGCTGGAGGCACGATATACTAGAAAGAACGTTTAGGAGGAAAAATCATTGTCTTATTCGTATTTACATATTTTCCACGTAGAAAAAAAAAACATAGAGAGAGAGAGAGAGAGAAAGAGAGAGAAAGCGTATATGATTGAATGAATGAAAGTTAAAAAGAAAGAAAGGAATAAACAAAATGAAAAATTTACTAAAAATTGAATGAAAGAAAATAATGAAGAAATATTAAACAAAAATAATTTTACACGAGCGTAGTATTATTATATATACATGGAAATACGTTCGAATAAACATAAGAAATTGGATTCGTTGCATTATTCTTTCTTTCTTTTTAATTCTTCTTAATATTATTATGTATTATATATTTATTTATTTTTCTTCTTTTCTTTTTTTTTAAATTATGTTAATAATTTAGGCCGGCTACGTGCCTCTGGCTGGCGCTAAGTGCAATGACGGATAAAAAATGATAAAAAAATTATGATCGAATATTTGATTCAATATATATGTATGGATGCGCTAATAATAAGCGCGTATATATATAATAATACATCTTACGATATGCATAACGAAAAACTGCATTTATTGTATGAAATATTGTGTGTAACACGTTAGAGAGTAGAGAGAGAGAGAGAGAGAGATAAATAAAGAGAAAGAGGAAGAAAAACAAAAAAGAAAGAATTTGGTAAAGAGGAGGCATGCATAATAGGAAAGAAAAAAAGAGATAGAAAAAGAAAACAGGATATCGGCGATATGGTGGTGGGATTGGGGGTGAAATAGAGAAAGAGAAAGAGAGAATGAATTTATGGGATTGCTTGAAAAGAAATATGGAAAGGATAGGAGTATAACGAATGTAGGAAAAAGGAAATTAAAAATAAACAAACAAAAAAAAAATAAAAAATAAAAAAAAATAAAAAATATAAATAAGAGTTGATGAGTGAGAGGGAGAGAAAGAGAGACAGACAGACAGAGACAGACAGAGACAGACAGAGAGAAAGAGAGAAAGAGAAAACAAGAGATATATATATACATAAACACACACATAAAATTGATATACGTTTCACGAACGAATTCATTTGTAGAATATAAGTAGGTATGCGATATTGCAGGTGGTACGCGTATACATACATACACACAAACATAAATACATACATACATACATACATACATCTTCTACATACATAAAAAAATACGCATATTAATACACATATACATATAATTACATATACATATACGAATCGTCGTGGTGATGTCGGTCGTGTCGTCCCAGCCTTAATTTTTAACGCGTGCGCGAATAATATATGCCTTCATATGTTTTGGCTTTTCACACGAATTTACGAGTTTTTAACGGCATGGGATTTAAATAATGTTAAATAATAAACGTTCTCTCCATATACATATACACGCACACGCACATATAAATATATATATATATAGAGAGAGAGAGAGAGAAAGAGAAAGAGAGAAAAAAAAAGAGAGAGAGAAAGAGCGAATATTCGCGCCAGTGATTCAAATTCGGCACAAAACGCGGTTTTGTTTAAATTCTACGGCGCGAAATAATTTCAACGCGGTTGTACATTTATCGTTGTGTGTGAGGTATTATAGTGGATGGTGGTGGTAATGGTGATGGTAATTGTTGTTTGGTGACGATTATGGTGGTGATGGGTAATAGTGGGAAAGAATAAAAAATGTCGAATAGAGATGAGAGGGATAAACCGCAATTATTTATATACATATATATGAGTACGAGGACGATAATAGATTAGATGAAACATTGAAAGGAAATAAATGAAAAGATGTCAGATAATATAATAACTAAAATACTTTCATTTTATTGAGAGATTAGAAAGTTTATAGAAAAATCTTGGTGCTCAAATGAAAATACAAAATTCTACTCTTCTTTCTCTTTCTATCTCTTTCTCTCTCTCTCTCTCTCTCTCTTTCTCTCTTTCTTTCTTTATTTTTTTTTCTTTCTCTCTCTATCTTTTCCTCTCTCTCTCTCTCTTTCCCTCTCTCTCTCTCTCTCTCTTTCTTTCTTTCTCTCTTTTATTCTCGAAATATCTCTCGAGAGTATCGAACCGGCTATTTTTATATACTCGCGATACTTTTTCACTCATTAATGAGTCGAGATCCGCGTCTTAACGAAATGATAATTATGATGATGATAATTTCTTTGATCTACTGTAAAACATGAAGATAAAAAAAAAAAAGAAAAAAAAAGAAAAGAAAAAGAAAACTAAATTTGAGATCGTGAAAAATCGAATTAAAAATTTCAAATTCGTGGGTAGGTGGTCGAGTGTAATAAAGTGACGCGAGATCTAGGAAGTGATTTATTTATGCGAGATTAATGATAACAAATGATTTTTTTTTTTTTTTATATAAAAATATCCAAAGTTTGGTGTGTAGTAACGTAATTGTAATTATTTTTTTTTTCTTTCTGTATATAATTTTCGTTATTGCTGTTGTTTTTTTCTTCTTTTTTTCTTCTTTTTTTTTTTTTTCAATTATTGTTATCGTCATCGTTTACAATGAATTTTTTCTTTTTTTCTTGTTTTGTTTCTTTCATTTTCCTGTTTTTTTTTTTTTTTTTTTTTTTTTTTAACTTCGCTTTGAGCATTAAGTAGCTAAAAATGGATGTGTCGGATATTTGAGAAAAGGCAATAGGTACACCAAAATCGTCCCCTTTCTATATTTCATTTAAATAATTCTCTTTAATGTTGTTATTTTTTTCTCTTTGTTTCTTTCTCTCTTTTCTATTTTTTATTTTTATCTCTCAAATCCACACACATTCTAACAAATAAACCAATACCTTTCATTTCTTTCATCTTCATCTTTATTTTCTTTTTTCTTTTTCGTTTCTTTGAATTCTTCTTCTTCCTCTTCTTCTTCTTCTTCTTCCTTCTTTCTTTGATTCTTCTCTCTATTTAATTTCGATTACGAAAGCAAATAATTAATGAAAAAAAAAAATAAACTAAAATAAAAAAAAAAAAAAATAAACAAACAAAACAAAACGAAAAAAAAAAGGAAGAAATGAATTATTAAAGAGAGGGGGGACGCGATTTTGAAAATAATGCTTAGAAGTGCCACGAATGAAGTGATAGAGGAAAGAATACAAGAAAAAAAATTATATGTTATATATAAAATTTACAAAATATATAAATATATAATAAAGTATGTACGTATATGTATATATACATATGTATTTATATATACATACACATATATGTATATATATACATGCACACGATTGATATCTATATATAGTTATAATATTACCGTGAAAATAAGGTGGTAAACTTATCGATTGTACAAGATTACTAAAAAATGGACACACATTAACACACATGTAGCGGATGTTTCGATAATATTTCAAATAATACACATCTGCGAATCCGTCTTGGGTCAATAGGGGCGGGTTGGTGGTTTAACGTAGGTGGGTGAGGGATAATCGAGACGGTTTTCATTTCTTTCTTGTGTGCACCCCATATAATATTTATATATTATATATAAAATATAGGTAGGTGGGTAGGGGGAAGAGTAGGGGTGGGATATAGAGGTGGTAAGAAGTGAGAGGATGGATATATATATACACACATTGGTTGCGAATATTTGACCAATTGTGTATAATATGTAGTAGTAATACACACTATACGTTCGAAACTATTATTATATTAACTATCGCGTCGTTGCGTTATCAGAAATTACGCGAGCATTTGAAATTAACGTACTTTCAAAGAAATAATAAAATGCGCGATTAAGTAAGGACCACCTCGAAAACAACGCGTTTTCATCACGAAAAGAACAAGAGAAAAAATCCAAGTAAAAATCCCTATATGGGTGGGGGTGGTTGGTTGGTGGTGGCGGGTGGGGGTGTTAGGCGCGTTTCAAAGTTTCTTCTTCTTCGATTTCAACGTGTTCTTTTCTTCAAAATCGAAAAAAAAAATAAATAATAAAAAAAAAAATTAATAAAAATATAGCGCTCATGTGCGTTATGCGAAAGAAAAGAAAAAAAAAAGGCAGAAAAAAATAGACATAATTGATATTTTGATAGATTGAAGAATTACTACTACTACTTCTTCTTCTTCTTCTTCTTCTTCTTCTTAATTTGTTCATTTACTTGTTTAATAGGTTGTACTAAAGGTGTTCTTACTAATTTTGCCTTTAACTTTCTCCATTTTTTTTTATTTGTAGTATAATATTTTCTTGCAATTTTTTTTCTTTATCTGATAATGAATCTAGATTTGCAGAATTTATTAATAACTTTGATTTATCTATTTGGTTTTGTCATTTACAAATAAAATGGGAGCTGTTTTTTGAGCTATATATTAGTGGATTTATATTACCAACTTCAATTTTCTGTTTCGAAAATGACATTGCTGATGCGTTTTCTTCGTTACTCCTTCTATTTGGTAAATACTTTAAATTTGAATCTGAATTAATATCACAAAGAGTTAAATCCACAGTAGATAGATTTTTGTCTTCTGAACGACTAAAATCAATTTTAGATAATTCATTGTCTTGTAAATTAGTATTTCTTTTTTCTTTTTTATTAACCAACTTTTGTTCTGAATTTTCATATTCATTAGTATCATTAATGTCATCATAATCATTAAGGGGGATTAATACCACTATAGAATTTTCAAAAAATCCATTTTTTTTTTCTTTTAGCTTAAAGTTTACTTTAGACATCTAAAAACAATATGCACATGGTTCCGAAGCAAAAAACAAATTTTTAACATGGCGAAATCTTATTTTTACGAAGCGCCTCAATATGCGAAACTTTTATTCGAAAATTTTTAAAATTGGACGGACTCAAAATTCGAGCATCATTTAACCGATTGACTTGAAATTTTAAAGATTGTAAATATTATTGACTTTTTATTTTGAATTAGATAACTTTTTATCAGTATCACTAATATTTTCATTCATATGAATAAAATATAAAATGCTGTTTTAAATTTGTCTTTTTTCTGTTGACATTAGTTGATGTAGAAATTTAAGTCCATTGATTTTTTTTTCTACTGATGTTGATTCCTCTTCGTCACTATTTAAAATTATAATAGTTTCTTTTCTACGCCAAGGTGTTATAATATTAGTGTCATTATTTAAAATAACAGATGAATCATTTTTATTCAAACTGGTGGAAGTATTATTCAACATTTCAATAAATTATTATAATCAATTATTTAAAAATCATATAAAACGTATTGTTTTGAAGAATTTCTTATCAGAGAATCAAAAGGAAGAAAGAAAGAAAGAAAGAAAGAAAGAAAGAAAGAAAGAAAGAAAGAAAGAAAGTAGAACAAAAAGAGAGAAAATAAAATAATGATAAGGGGGATAAAAAAAATAAATAAATAAAAAAAAAAAAAAAGATCAATAAAAACTCTCAACGTGTATGATGTATCGTAGTCCAACGTCCGTTCTAATTCTAATATCTAAAATAAGAGTTATTATTTATTTCATTTTTTAAATAATATTATCTTTCAATTACGATCGAACGTACGTTACGATATATATATATATATCGATTTATATGCGTTCATCAAATTTTGTTTTTCTCGATACATGTGCTATATAATATGAGTTTTCTTTTCTAATATTCTTCCTATTTTTTATTTCTAATTTTTTTGTTTTTTTGTTGTTGTTGTTGAACTTTGTTAAACTTGTCGATTTTCTTCCAACTTTATCGAAAAATCGTATCAATATATATATATAATTTTTTTTCTAATATCTTGTAATCATTAATCATTCTTTATGTATCATGTAATACGATGATTCGATCAAATATTTTGGGGAGGGTAGGGAAAATTAGAATTAACAATAATGTGATTTGTTTTTCCATTGAGAAGTTTCAATTTTTAGGAATATATAATTTATATTTCTAATTGTAACAATTAATAAGTGTATTAGATCAAACGATTATTGTGTATCTTCTTCGTAAAAGACACTTCAGATATATTTTCTACATTTACAAATATGTATAATGAAAATTAAACAAAAAGAAAGAGAAGTGAAGGAGAGAGCAGTATATGTTGCTGGAATGCAGTTTAAAAAATTAGGTTTTTTTTGTTTGTTTATTTTATTTTTTTTTCACGCACTTATTCATTTTGTTTATCATTGTCGTTAAAATTCATCATTGTTAGAAATTTTTAATTAGTTGTTTTTCTACTTTTTTTTTCTTCTCGAATATTATTGTTGGAAATTATGGTTACGATTATTATTATTATTATTATCATTACATATTGATTATTAATAATGTGGTATTATTATTATTATTATTACTATTTTTATTATTATTATGGTATTATTTTTATTGTTATTATTATTATTAATATTATTATTATGATTATTATCAGAAATATCATTATTGTTATTAAAAAATTAGTATTTTTGGCAGTTTATTATAATCGCTGTCAATGAGTAAATTAGACGAATGATCGGTGTACTATAATTAGTACATTATAATTATTGTTATTATATATAATTATTATAGGCTAATCCCCGACGAGATGTGTTATAAAATAATTTAATTTCTTAACGATTACAATAAAACAATAACAATTAACATTAAAACAATAAAAAAAAAAAGAAAAAAATAAATGTTCGTAACGCGTCGGCGCTGTTTGTTAGTTTGGAAGATACAAAATTTGGCTTACAATGAAATTACAAAAAAACAAGCAAATAATCAAAGAATTGGAATAATAATATGATGATTAAAAAAATAAAATAAAATAGAATAAAACGTAAAAAAAAAAAAAAAAAAGAATTGAAATAAAATGTCGCTTTTGTTCAATTATCTCGATATTTGATAATTATCTAATATAATTATGTCGTCTTATTGCAAACGTCGTTATCGTTTTAATGTCAATTTTAAAAAGTTCGTTTAAACGTAAAATACTTTCTTTATTGTTTGTTATGATTTATTTTCTATTTTTCTCACTTTCTTTATTTCTCTTTCTCTCTTTTTACTTGATTTCTTTTCTCCTTTCTTTCTATTTCTCTCTCTCTTTCTTTCTCTTTTAGCACAAGATAGAAATTAGCAGAAGAAGATAATAATGAATAAATTAACCATTTCGATTGTTCTTCAACGGATTAATTATTTTATCTTCGATATTCTCGATGGATGAAATCATTTTGTTTCGAATTCGTTCGTTTAATGTCGCAAATTTAAAATATATTTGCAATGATACGATTTACGATTTCAAAATAAAAGAATAAGAAGAAGAACTTTAACAACAACAATAATAAAATAATAATAATAATAATAATAATAATAATAATAATAATAGTAATAATAATGATAATGATAATAATAATATTAATAACAATAATAATAATAGTACTACTAATATATTACGCAAAAGAAAATCGACAATCGATTATTCGTTATTGATATAAATTTCGTTTGTTTTTTTTCTTCTTTTTTTCGTTGAAATTATTTATATATAAATTTATATATAAATAATGTGTTTTTTTGTTGTTGTTCACACGACTACATATAAATATATATATATATATATATATATATATTTTATATTTATACTAGTTCTCACTTTGTGTTCTCTCTTCTTCTTCTTCTTCTTCTTCTTCAAATTTTGATATCTTAAATCTTCTTATAATTAATCTATTATCAATCATTGTTTTCTTAAATTCTCTGCGTCTGTTAAAAAAAGGAAATATATTTAATAATAATCGATGCCTACGATCATGCGAAAAAAAAAAGAAGAAGATTTTTTTTTGTGCAGCTCACGCGACTACGAACGCACCTGTTCGCGAAAATGTTGATTGGTGGTTCATATTCTCAACGAGATGAACGTGTGTGTGTGTATGTGTATGTGTGGAGAGTGTATATTCTCGTGTTGTTGTTGCGTTTTCTTCTTCTTATTCTACTACTACTACTACTACTACTATTACTACTATTACTACTATTACTACGACTATTTTATTATAATTCGGTGCGAGCATTCTAATATATGATATATTATTTGTTTAATTAATTAATCGATAAACATGATGGTAACGTGTGCGAGTCAAACGAGAGTACGTTGCCTATTATTTCGCAAGTAGAGCACGAGATGAAGAAACCAAAAAATAATAATAAAAAAAAAGAAAAAAAAAAGAAAGAAGAAAATAGACAAATGAATGAATTATGAAAGAAAGAAAAAAAAATAATTATAACGAGATGTAATAATAATACAAAAAAAAAAAAAGAAAAAAAATAGGTAAAATAATTTTCTCTCTCAAAATAAAAAAAAAAAAAAAAAAAAACGAAAGACGAAACAAAACGGCGAAAGAAAAAAGAAAAAAAAAACTAAATAAATAAATTAAATAAATAAATACAGAAAAAATATGTGGCGGAAAAAAAAATTGATCGGAGTGCGTTCGTCGTCGCGTCGGCTTTCTTTGAATGGAAAAATAAAATAAAAAAAA
The DNA here is from genome assembly GCF_049000335.1 of Polistes dominula. Lineage (NCBI taxonomy): Eukaryota > Metazoa > Arthropoda > Insecta > Hymenoptera > Vespidae > Polistes > Polistes dominula. The sequence continues at coordinate 4,141,059 of NW_028301046.1, read as the reverse complement.
AAAAAAAAAGTAATAAAAAAGGAGTACGTAAGAAATAATTCTTAATCTCGTACGTATATACATGTACGTGCATATATATAAATATATGGTATATATACATTTTTTTTATATGTATATATACGTGTGCATGTATATGTATAATACGAACGTATGTCGCGCGGGATATGAGAGATGGCGTGAGAAAGAGGAAAGAAAAAAAAATAATAAGATAGAATGATATAAAGACGTAAATAACAAGATTTAAACAAAAATAATAATAATGATAATGATAATGAAAATGAAAATGAAAAAAAAAACACTAATAATTAAAAAGAAAAAAAGCGACACTCCCACTCTCTGTGCCCTTTTTTCCTAGTGAAAAAACACAACACATACACATATACATATATACATATATACATATATACATACACGCATCATCATACATAATAATATATATATATAAATACACACACGCACACACACACATACAACCGAAATATGGGTTTAATTAAACGTATAGAGAGAAAAGAATTATAATGCTAAAAAAAATACACACGATGCGCTATTATTATATGAATCGATGTAAGCGAAAAATGAAAATTAATACTTTTCATTGAGATGGTATTTGGATTTCAATAAACTTGGTACCTCGAAAGAAAATAACACCGAGCAGTATATATATATGTATATGTATGTATATACATATATAAAAGTTGGTTAATTATCAGCGATTATATTACGATATACATATATTACAGCAATTATTATTATTATTGTAATATTAATAACACTTATAAAATATTTTTTTCTTACGATATAATATGTATTAGTTATTGTGACGGTTAATTGTTTAAAAAAAAAAATTGATCTTACGATTTATTTTATTAATAAATTATTTGATAAAATGAAATAAAATATAAATATATATATTTAATAATTTATATTCATTAATATATATTTTATTAATTATATTATAATTATTAATGATATATATAATATTATATTATATAATTATAATTATAATATAATATAAATTATATTAAATATAAATTATAAATATATATAATAAATATAATA
>NW_028301046.1:4107500-4137500 GCF_049000335.1 Polistes dominula | reverse complement strand
TCGAAGTCTCTTTTAACGAAAAATAAAAAAAAAAGAATATAATAAAGCATCCCTTATCAAAGTCATACGATAACAATTTATCTAATGGAAGATTTAGAAAAAGCAAAAAAGAAATAATGCGAGAGTAATGATTGATTGGAGTCGCATACCAAAGATTAAGAAAATAAAACGAACATGCGAACAAAACAAAAATAGATAATAAATAAATAAATAGAAAGAAATTGTGTATTAATATAATAAAATAAAGAAATTAAAAACAAAAAAAAAAATAAATGGGAATGACAAAAAAAAACATGAAAAGAAAGGTGGGAAACATCCCTGAGAATCTGTTAAGCTCACAAAATGATGGGAGAAGATATTGAAAAAAAAAAAAAAAAACAAAGTATAAAAAGTAAAAATGGCATCTTAAAGATGGACATATACCATTACTTCTCTACATACATACATGTATATATTTATATTATATATTTAAAAAGTAAATAATTAAAAAAAAAAAAAAAAAAAAAAAAAAAGTCATATGAGACCTACAAAACCAGGGTGAGAGAAAAAAACGAAACGACGCGGCCCTTTATTGACAAATGAAGTTTAAAGTACTACAACATTGTCGTTCTTTCATATTCTTTATTCCAGAATCGGACAATGAAAGCATACCCTCGCCAGTAAAGACGCAGCCACGACAAAGAGTGCCCTACTGCAAGACCTACGAGGAGATCAGGCTGGAGGAGATACAAGCGGAAAGTGCAGCTTATTATTCGTACAACGATGAGGATGATAGTCAAGTTGTTGCTAAACAACCCGTGGGAAAATATTGTTCAGTCATGAACAATCAATATCCCAAGGTTGTTTATAATAAAACAACAACAAGCAAACCTGTTGTACTAACTCAAGGTATTCGAAGAAAAATTCAAGCTGATACGTCAACGATCAAGATTCAAAATGAAGAAGAGAATAACGTCGAGGAAGACGAATCTATGATGCCAGAGAAGAAAAGAAGAAAGGTTGTTAATAACGATAAGAAGAAAGATAATGATACCAATGAATTGAACTTTGGTATTTTATCATTGGAGGAAATACGTAAACGCAAGAAACTTAAAACATTGGAGAAAGGCGTTGAATTGTTAGAAAACGTTAAATCTAATCTGTCCAAATTGTTCGATGAAAGTACTCCTCCTCCTACTCCTCCAACCAATGATCTCTCGGAGAATCCTACTAAAACTAACGACTTAACTACCCTTCGAATATCCAACGTTACGTTAACAATTAATCGAGGCGTTAAGGGAGTTTTAGAAAAGGATAAAAGAACGATAGAATCTGATGAAAATAATCGTAGGGTTAAAGCTAAATTAGATAACAATAATACCGAAAGTTTTACCAAAGTACCACCTGTTAGATTACGAAGATCATCGAAGAGACATCTCAATAATATCACAACCAACGAAACCGTCATTTCTAAGCAACAACAGCAAGGTATTATTCCTACGACGATTATAAACGATAACAATTTATTGTTAACGTCTGATCAAACGTCTGTTCTAAGTGATACAAAAATGAACGAGATGGATGTAGATAATGAAAGGATTGAACAAAATTTAACTGAGAGACTCGATGAAAATTTGGACGTTAGAGTTAACATGAGAGATCATTCTAATAGTAAAAGAAACGAAGTTGAGGTACGATTATGCGATAGCAGTACGGACGAGGAACGTATGATAATCGAGGATGAATCTAAAACATATAATAATTATGATGAAAACGAACAAGCCAAAACCGTGTCAATGGACACTATTATTGAAGATTCGAAAGCTAGCAGATTTTCCTATGATAGTTTGCTAAACATTAACGAAGACGAATATCTTACTCTCGATACTGCATCAGATGATATTCTCAAGGACATAGATGCACTACTCAAAGACAAACCAGTACTTTGAACTAATTACTTCGGAGATTATCAGGCGCAATTGGATTACCTCGGACGAAGAAAATCATTTTTAGTACTTAAGTTTTTCTTCTTCTTTATCGCATTCACATCTTTTTCATCTTATCATTTTGTATTTTCATCATCGTCATTTTCTTCCTTCCTCCCTTACACCTCTTCTGCGGTATGGATGACAAAACACAGAGAGAGAAAGAGAAAGAGAAAGAGAAAGAGAAAGAGAAAGAGAAAGAGAAAGAGAAAGAGAAAGAGAGAGAGAGAGAGAGAGAGAGAGAGAGAGAGAGAGAGAAGAAAGAAAATAGAAAAACGATATAGGCATTTATTTTAATAAACATTTTTTTTATCTTTTTTTTTTATTATTTTCTTTTTTTCCATATTTTCTTTGCATTTTTGCATTTATAATTTTCTTTCTGTTCGTCAATATCTTTTTGTTTTGTTAATCGTTATTCATACACTTTTAGATCAATTAAAAATGGTATGCATCTTATGTGCATATACATATATAGATGTTATATAGGAAATATTTGTTTGCATATATGTTTATGTAAATCATAAACAATTAGGAAAGACGAGTTTAATGTAATTTTATTTATATTTTATTAATTCGTTTTTGTATCTGTCATCGTTGCCATCTTATTCATCGATAGATGATCAAAGTACGAGTTTCTTATAAAAACTATATAAACCAAGGTGTTTAATTGTAGTTAATTATTATATTAGAAAAATACATTGCATGGTTAATCCGTTTGGATATCTTGGAAGAGAAAAAAAAAGATATAATTTGTAGATTAGGGATATTAATTATTCTTGATAATTAGATAATCAGTGCAATTTTAAAAACAGAAATACTGCATTATTGTATTTTTTGAAATTTGTTCTCATTCTTTTGTTTTCGTTTTAAATTTGATTTCAAACAAGTGTTGTGTATCATTGGCTAAATATTTATTCAAGAATATTGTAAGTAAGATACGATTTAAAAAAAAAAAAAAAAAAAACAAAGTGAATAAGATTTTTAAACAAAATTGTCGAAATATTTTATAATCGTGACTATGACAGATTAATATTTCTTTATATATATTTATAAAATACTTATAAACATATAATATTCTCGTATAATATTACGAACAGGATTTTAAATGTCATTTTTAAAAATTAACTTTGTCAAAATAATCAGCCCTTTATTTTTAATTGAGACTTGTTAGAATTATGTTTTACATTTAATATCAAGTGGCCCATGTATTTCTTTTTTAATTTCTAATTCGAGAAAGTTTCTTTTTTGTTTTTCTTTTTTTTGTTTTTTCTAGGAAACATGGAGCAAAACAATTAACAATATCTTATTCAAAGGGCTAGATCACACAAACTAATGATTGTAGATTAGGAAACATTTTATTCGAATTGAATAAAAAGCAATAAGATAAATAAAATAGGACAAAAAGAAAATAAATGAATAATTCCAAAAAAGAAAAAGGATCACATCTCTTCGTTGGACAACTTCGTTGGAAATATGACGAGATTCTCTGTTCGTTTTATCTGTGCATATAAAACTTTATCTTAATTTTTCCTTTTTGTTTTTTGCTATTCATCTTTATAGACAATTTAATAGTATTATTACTAACACATTAATTAACACATTGTGTAGGGGGATAAAGTTTGTTTAACAATGTTCATCTGTAGTCCGAAAAATTTGTAAACAAGTTCAAAAAGTTTGTATCAGTTAAATACTTCTTTTCTGGAAAAAAGTATACAATGAATAAATGTATATTAAAAAATATATATATATACATATATTCATTGATTTCTTTCTTCCTTCCCCCTTTATTTCAAATTAATTATAATTTAATAAAATTATAATTTTTTTCAGAAATTATGAAATTTTATAAGAAAGTATGAAAAATTTATCTTCTAAATTTGTACGCAATGTGTTAATTAACATTTTTCTTATGATTTCAAATAGTATATTGCTATTTTTATTTGATGTTGTTTTGTTTTTCTTCTTTTTTTTTCTTCTTTTTCTACTATTTTTTGTTAAAACCATAGTTTACGTGACTTTAACGTATCCTCGACTGAGAATTATTGTATAAAATAAATTATAGTAGGACAAGAAGAAACCCCCCCCCCCCCACAAAAATATATGATTGTTACATTTGCAAAATATATACACACGTCTGTCTTTTCATTTTTCTCTTACCTTTTATCTTCATTATATTATATACTTATATAAAATACGTAAATATTATATACTTGAGTATATATATATATAGACGTGAGAGAAAGATTTTTTGTTCTTTTCATTTTCTCAAACTTGTTTTTTAGAATATCATCCCTGTAGTGAACTTAAAAGTGTTTAGAAAAGGTTTAACGCGAAGACAATGAGGTAAGTATCGATTATTTATTAAGGTGATAATAATCGAGTGAAAAGGAAGCATGCTTTGATGTTAAACAAAGTACATTTTTGGTCCAATGAACACATATATCATAAAAGATACACACACATATTTATATATATGTAAGTTACGGTCAATGTACAGAATCCGGGTAATGTATACAATAAAAAATCCTTACACAACCCTGACAAAACTCTCAAAAAAATCCTGATATGTACTTTAACAAAACCAATTGAAGTATATATTCTAGATTGACCAAATGTATTTTGTACATTAATCGTAACTTATGTGTATGTGTGTTAGTGATTATAGAAGTGGATGTAAGTTTTTCTTTTATAAAATATATTTTTATCTAGCACGTTATATAAAACATTTTCAAGTTATATATAAAATGAATTTTTATTAATAAAAATGTTATATATATATATACTTACTTTAACGGAGTATTTATTAGTGTGTTTAAATTATGATGAAAAGAATGAATAAACAAATAGTTTAATTAGGAGATTGTAAATGAAATCTTCTTAATCGTAGCTGTAAAGTTGAATAATTAAAATATACATATACACATTACTTATTTTTAAAAGGAAGGTAAGAACAGAAAAAATATATTTATATGTAAAAAACAATAAAAGAATTATGAATCCATGTATGTATATTATTTATAAGAATTCTTTCACGAATGAATTTAAATGCACACACTATTTATTTAGAATGCATAAATCGTACGTTTAACATACCTGACCTAAGGGAATCACATTCGCTCGGTTTATCTTTTTTTTTTTTATTATTATTATTATTTTCATTACCATTATTATCATTAATATTAATATTAATATTATTATTATTATTAATTAATTATAATTATTATTATTATTAATATTATTATTATTATAATATTATTATTAATTATCATTATTAATATAATTACTTCTTCTTATATTTTTGTTTAATCCCATTCTCAATCGGATTTTGCACCGGAATATAAATTACGAATTAATTTATTATCCGGTATATCGCATTTTCTAGAATTAGGATCCAACTATATGTATATATGTATATAAATGACTGACCGATATTCTGACACTGTGTACACGTACAATAACACACATTCATCATCACCATCATTATCATAATCATCATCATCATTTTCGATATTTTATTATTTTTTCTTTGTTTGTATCCTTTTTCATTCGTTACATGAATATAAATAATAGCGGTGTAATGTGTCGACTTAGAAACTATTACTTTATTTTTTGTGTCCTTTTAATTCTTCTTCTTTTTTTTTGTTGTTTTCTAGTTTTTTATTTTTATTTTCTTTCTTCCTTTTCATTATCATCATCATCATCATCATCATCATCATTGTTTACATACTTGCTGCCTAGATTTTTGTCATTCAATCGAAAGAAATTTAAGAAACGTGTTAATGATATTTCTTTAGAAGATCATATCATTTTTGTTACACGTTGTAAAATTTCATTGATCGATTTATTTATTTCACTCTGTCTCTCTCTCATTCACACACACACACACATACACTTTCATTCTTATTTTTGCACTCCTTTACTAAATTATTTTACAAGAAGGTTGCACAATGCACACTGTCGATAATCGATAGGTCTGACTACATTGTTATTTTCTCTTTCTTTCTTTCGGGTAGCTCCTTCTTTTCAAGTTTTTTTTTTTTCTATTTTAATTTATTTCTGTGCGTTATTTTTTTTTTGTTCAATATCGAGCCAATTTCGTGTCCCTTTTTCTAATTTTTTGAACACGTCAAAGGCAGTTTTATTAAATAGAAGCAGCGATCATCGTTTGTCAAATATTTAGCCCGAGATAAGCGTATGTCCTTTCACTGTTATGTGAATATTTTTATAAATGTATGTACGTATGTATTTATGTATGTATTTATTTGTGTGCATGTAAATATAATTAGCAATTAGTGTTAATAGAGAGTAACAAGCAAAAAGTGTGTAAGATTTAAAACGGTATAAGTTCATTATGGTGTATCATTATGGCGTATCAATCTTTTTTTTTTTAATAGATTTCTGACAAAAGTGGAGCTATGTAATATGTATAATTACATGTGTATATGTATGCTGCAGTTCGCATAGTTCGTTTCTTCGCAAAGTGTGGCAACGTACAACGATAAAAAGAAAAAGAACACACACACGTAGACAGACACACAAAATGTGTTAAGCTCAGCTGATTTTTCATTTTTTGTTTTGTTTTGTTTAACTCTTTATACCATTTCCTCCATTTCTTCTTTTTTTTATGGACTACTACGTAGTAAACATAATTATCAATTGTCATCGCTATGATATATTTATATATTTATAATATATATATATATATATATATAGTTAATTATATATATATATTTATAATTTTGTTTGTTTCATCTTCAATAATTAACCTCTGGTTTGTACCAACTTGACGCCACGCAGGGCGTAATATTACAACGTTTTATTTTTCTTTTAACTATCGCACGTACACCCAGAAGATACAAATTACACGTTCCTCGAATTAAAAATTAAACAAAAAGAATTAACATAAATTATGAAATTTGTTAATATAACATATTATTATATGTACGCGTTCGACAATTAATTTTTGTAATCTGTGGCAAATTTTTCAAAAGATAGAATGAAAATACATAAAAGTATTATATATTTTTTAAACTGAACTACAATATTTAAAACGAATATACAGTATACAGTATTTTTAAACAAATAAAAGTTATAACTTTTCATTGCAACTTAAAGTATACCTAAATACGTAATACACTGTTAAACGTTTCAAATTTTGCTCCAAGAAGCATTGAAATCTCTTCTTTCCACAGATTACTACGATTAATTATCGTCATTGGGACGGGTGGAGGGGTTGGGACAGCAAGGTGGTGGGACGGGGTAAATAAAATAACAAAAAATAAAAGAAAGGATAAGAAAAGAAAAAGAAGATCCTGACTCGACGTTTAAAAATTCGAATTCTTCGCACATTAGTCCCTCGATCATCAAACTTCGCGTGTTTTATTTCTTTCGTGATAAAAGGAAGCTTATTTGATAGTTCTTTGTTTGAAATGTTTCTTTTCTTGGTGGTCCTCCCTATCATCGACGATATCAAATTCTGGTTCTGATCGAGGACGAAGAGACTCGTGCCTACGAGGACGAGGTCGACGTCGAGGACCACCACGGTCACTGTAGCCTTGGTGACCAATATTGCGCCGCCATATCTGGTGCTGGTTGGCCTGGTACTGCGATCGGTACGCTCACACCCGGTGATATTAAACCTGGACAATATGTTGATGTATTTGTATTATTATTGGCTGTATTGGTATCGATTGGAAATTAATGTTATTATGTGTTAGAGATAGATGATACATTTAGGATTATTAACGATAAAAAGGCCATTTATGCGAATGTATCTAACTAGTTATTTAGAATATATAATACAGCATCAAAATAAATACATGCATTAAATCATGCGTTGCTTGTTAAATTTATTGATACACAATAAATGGAAAGAGAGAGAGAGAAAGAATGAGAGTGAGAGTGAGAGTGAGAGATGAAGATCGGTGATTGTTTGGAGAAATGAATGCACGGTAAGAGATATCTTGTAAAACGTTGTGATATATACATATATATATATATATTTTGATCGGTTATTATACGTAAAAATCTAGCTCGCATCGTAATGGATATATTAATAATTAAGTTCAAATTACAAATAAATACTTAAATTAAAAATTATAAAATTGACTATGTATTGTGCAACAATTAAATTATAATATTGAAAATAAGTAATAATACAGAATTGAAGTAAACATAATTAATTAATTTCTGATATAAGTGATCGGTCAAAAATATGTTAAAAACAAATAGTGTAGTGAAGAAAATTCACGTTAGATGCAAAAGCGAGATTCAGTTCCATTACCGGCAGGCTCGATAGCGTGTTATCCGTGGTAGCCATAGTAGTAGTCCATCGGCTAAAGCGCAAGCAGCGAGTGCAGTGAGTGCGGTAGACACTCACCGGTCGAGCTGGCGTTCTGATTGTACTGATTAAGGCCCGCGGTGTGGTAAGGCTGGGTCGGACTGCAGGTTGGCCTCGCACCGTATCCCAAATGAAGTGGTTCGTAGCTCGGTGGTCGTGCCACGCCACAAGAGTAACCATTGTCACGTTGTTGAAGGCACGCGCCTGGACTAGGGCCAACAGTCATGCCAACCGTCATACCCATTGGGCCCATTCCACCTCCCGATAGTGAGCCTGATAATGAACCCGAAAGAGAGCCTGATAATGAAGACATGCTGCTCGTCGTGTGTTGATTCTGTTGACTACCACCTGACATCGTGAAGCTTGGCATTGATGTCATGGGACTGGAAAGAACAAATTTATTATTTAATAAAAGATTATAAATAAATAAATAGCGTGTTTAACTCAAACGAATAATTTCTAATATATATGTATATAATTATTTCCTACCTGTACGAGTCCGGCATACTAGGTATTCCTGGATAAACAGCGGTCGGTGCAAATCCATGGTGTATTCTTGGTGGCGACGGTGGTGCTTGCGGTGGTGCCTGTCCACCAAGTATTCCAGTAGGTGGAGGTGGCGTAGGATGACCACTACCCACCAGGCTAACACCTGCCGTATGAGATTGTTGTTGTGGCTGAGGCTGCGGTTGTTGTTGCTGTTGTTGCTGCTGCTGTTGTTGTTGTTGTTGCTGCTGTTGCTGTTGTTGCTGCTGCGGGTTGTCCCTCCGTTGCGTACGCAATTTCTCCTCTCGTCTCCACTTTGCCCGCCGATTCGAAAACCATACCTGAGTTAGTGAGTGAGAAGACAGACGAAGATACAGGTCAATCGCTAGGCTACACAAATGCAGGACGACGATTTCGAATTCGTGGAATGATCAAAATACCGATTTTAAATCTCTAAACTTTTGATACTAATATTATTTAGCATTTTTCAACTTTAAAATGAAAAAAATAAAGAAAAAACAGTACACACAAAAAACAAACACACACGTACATTAACACGTACATACGTTACGACATTAATAAAAATAAAATAATAGATATCGTAGTCACCTGTATTCGAGCTTCCGGTAGGCCAATCTTTCCAGCCAGTCGTTCTCTCGCAAACACGTCCGGATAATGCGTCCTCTCAAATTCCTTTTCAAGGGCGTCGATCTGCTCGTTGCTGAAGCTCGTACGATTTCTCTGAAGTTTTCTTTTAAGTCTTAAACGAGCTTGATCGTCGTCGGCACCACCGGATACGCTACCAGCGTTACTGTTATCACCACCGCTGTTGGTTTCATCGGAATGGGTACCACCTTCGAGATCAGCCACTGGAATATTAACAAAATTACAAATCAACGATAAGTATATTAATTCCAATATTTTACTATCCAGTGATATATCAGTAAAAACAAATTTAATTTTATCAATTAAATTATATTATAATTGAATAACCAAAAAACCAATCACGATTGGTTAGGCCTACTAGGTAGAGTAAAGGGCCTTCAGGGAATTATTGAGCTGCCCATGCGACTATTTGTAAATATCGTGCTGAATGTGTGTGTGTTATGTTTATGGAATGCGAACTGGGTGGACACCGACCCGGTTCACCAGCGACGGGGCACTAGGCGTACCAGATTATGTGTTTCCTTATGCTCTCATTATTTTGCATGTTAGCGTTAAGATTATCGGAAGGTTTTTTAGCCCGATCTTGGAGTATACCCTTAAGAGAGCTGAATCCGACACTCTCCCAGGTACCGGGCTTAGAGGGGGGCCAAAAAAAGGGTTGCTTCATCTTTTATTTGTTCCAATAACGGATGGAACAGATATTTTCCGAATAGTTTTTATTGGTCATTGGTCAGGTTTTGTATTTAATGTTGATTCGTCTTGTTAGCCGTTATCCAAAAACAAGTATTAAAATATAACATATTGTATTTAAAAAAACAAAGTTGACCAATAAATCTCGAAAATGACTCAACCTAGCAAAAAAATATTAATTTCATGTTGTAGTTTTAAATTTTTCATACAACTTTTTCCTTATTCACTTTTTTGCTACTATCATACTTTCGGAGCTATTTAGGTGGCAAGAGCTGGTGAATCACCCTGTATATTATATATATAATACAAAATCATAGGATCGATCTTATTGGAACTGGTACTTTAAGCTATCTACAAAAAAAAACATGTTTTCTTGTGAGAAAGCGAACGAACGAATGAACGAACGTTCGAACGTTCGAATGGATTTTCATCCTTTTTCCTCCTATCAAGCATGCCTTTAAACGTGTGAGTTAGTCTCGTATGCTTCCCTCTCTCTTTCTTTCTCTCTTTCTTTCAGTAACTATCTATCTCTCTCTTATGTGGAACGAGTAGTAGGTGGTAGGCAGAGTCAGGCAAGCAAGCAAGCAACCATCGCCCGGCGAAGCTTATCGTCGGTTTCTGGGTGAACGCGTCGAGGCGTCACTGGATTTTGGTTTGCTACTGAAATAGAAAGAGAAAGAGAGTGGATACAGAGAGAAAGAGAGAGAGAGAGAGAGAGAGAGAGAGAGAGATAGAGAAAAGAGGCGGAGAGGAAGACGAGGAGGGTGTCGTGCGATAAGACGCCGGCCGTCCCGACGCCAGTCGCTGGCCACCCTCGTACGATACGCCCCTGTCACCCTCGAAGGACCACCCTCTCTCTTTCTCTTTCTATCGTTTACCTTTATTTCCCGCTACTCTCACTATATCTATCTTTCTCTCACGTTTCCTACGACGTTCTATGATTCCATCTTTCTCTTTTGCTATCTTTCTCTCTGTCCCTTTGCGAAACTGACGTTTCTCACTCTCTCTCTCTCTCTCTCTCTCTTTTCTCGTGTCGTTACCTTCTTCGTGCCTTCGGCGTTAATGGAATCCTGATAACAACCCTCGTGACTCTACCACCCGCTTCTTCTTCCTCTTTCTTTCTTCCTTTCTCTTTCTATCTTTTTATTTATCTATATATCTATCTATCTATCCATCTGACTATCTTTATCTGTCTTCCTTTTCTTCTTCGTTTATCGCACGTTGCTATTTCCAAGTCGAACCGACGTGGAACTACGTGTCTATACATGACAAACCCTTCCTATTCTCCCAACCCCCTCTTCTCCTCCGCCCCTTTCTTTTTTTTTTTAGTTATCTTGCTCGTTCACCGTTCTTCGACATCCGTCGCGACTGTACTCTTCTATTATCGAGAAAATCGCATAGTTTCACTTTCGTCCTTCAAGACCGGATGGCACGATCCTCGAAGAAGTTTTCAAGAACATTAGATAGTAGGTAGGTAGGTAGGTAGGTAGGGTGCTACTTCTTCTCCAAACGTGTTTTGTGAGTTTGAGTTTTAGTTTTAGTTTCGATTAAGTAGACTCTTGTGAATTGTTCAAAGTTATATATACTTATTATTCGTGATGTTAAATTCCACGAAGAATTTATTCAATTATTTTGTTCTACATGTTTCAACAACAATAATAACAATTTTTCAATTTTCAAATCTACAAAACATTTTTTTTTCAATGAAAAAAAAAAAGAAGTAAATTAATAACAATTAAACCATTTAAAGTCATCGAATCCATTTTAATTACTTTTCTTTATTACATTTCATTTTCTTTTACGAAAATGTTTAAATTTTTATATAAATTCAATTATACTTCGAATGAAATATATCATATCTTTGAAATTATAATCAAGTTACAAATGTAATAAATACATTTTTATTTTAACCAATTATCATTTGTTCTTCGTTGTTTCATTTAAAAAAAAAAAAAAAAATATTCGCTTTAAAATTCAACAAAGAATTCACGAAGAATAAAAGATAAAAACTTAGGGGCGAATACTAATTGTAAAAATTATTCTTCAACTTTTTAATTATTACAATATCTCTTTTTCTTACGTGTAACTTCGTGTATTGGAATGTTCGCGTTGATACGAAGACGCGTGCGCAACTGAAGGTATAGCTTTTCCACCCTTTATATCGGTCGTCGTTTAACAGTCTTGGAGAAGGAGGAGGAATAGAAGAAGAAAAAGGAAGAGGAGAAGGAAGAGAGAGAACATCCCCGTTCGTTCGTTCGTTCGTTCGTAGTTCGCCATAGCCAACCAACCCTTAGAGATCGGCGAGAAGTTTATTGGTAGGAGAGTGGCTGCTTGCCAGCCAGTTCCTTCAAGGGACTAGAAACGTCTCTCCCATCTGGGTTCTACCTCTTATCTTTACTTATCCCTTTATATATAACACATTGTGACTTTCAGTCAAACCTATCACACACATATCTTTATATATATTATATTATACATATATTTATCGTACGTAGCTATATATATGTTTAGAAAGATAAGGGTTGAAAAATATTCAAATTACGTTTTATGAGATTTTATCATCATTTATTTCAAGTGAAAACTTCTTTAGAATGGGTGTAATTTGAAAAAATGAAACGCGGTGATGTAGTGGGGAAAGGAAACGGACGATGTAGTGAGGGAAAGAAACGGCCTTAATACTACGTAAGAAGAGAAAAAGAGACAAACATATCATTATTTATAAATCATCATTATTTATAAAAATATTTGATTTGCAAACATTTTTTAAAGTGTTTTATTATTTACTTTCTTTGTAATTATTATAAAAATGCGCGCCTATATGAATGCAACCCTCCATACACACTTTGGAAGTGTTGCTTGCGAGTGCCATCTGTCGGGAGGGAATTTTTTTCTGCCCGAAAGATAGGCAACCCGTCATACATACATGTATTAACAGTTTTGATTGCAAAAAATTGATGATTGCATGATTAACACTTTAATGGCCGCTTACACAATATGTGTGTGATAGCCGGAACATTGGTCGTTATTTTATTTATAACTTTATATATATATTGAAAATTATATATAAAATTAATTTTGTTGTTTTTTTGTTTTATGTTAATTTTTTTGTGATTGATAATAAAATTTTTTTAAAATTAATTCTTAAAAAATATTACCGGGCCCCTGATAACATTTGACTACGTACACATACGGTCAAATTAAAATGTTAATTTTATTATTCATTTATTATTTCGTTGATGATCAAAATACATATTAGATATAAAAATGATCTTCAACGAAATAAATTTCAACGTTTATATCTTTGATAATTCGATAGGTTTTTTTTTTCATACCTTTTAAAAAAGTACCTTGTCGAAAAAGAGAGAAGAAATATAATATAAGATATATATTCTCCCTTTCGTCGTTAACGTTAAACGGTTGAAAGGGAAAGGTCTACTTGCAAAAAAAAAGAAAAAGATAGAAAAAGAAATAAGATGTTTGAACAGGTAAAAGAAAAGAAAAGTAAAAGAAGAAGAAGAAGAAGAAGAAGAAGAAGCGGAAAAAGAAGTATGGAGACCATGGTATTTTTTTTCTTTAAAGGGAAATGTAAAAAAAGAGAGAGAGAGAAAAGAAAGTGAGAAAGGAAAGAAAAAAAAAAAGAAAGAAAAGAAATGACTGGGGTGCGAAGCGTCCTCGAGTAATGGCTGCGGCACACGAGTGGGGTGAGCTTTATTAACGCCGATAATGGGCGCCAGTGCACTTAGCTAAACGTTAAATCTCGCCAACGAAGTAGGAAGGTTGGTTATTGTCCTACCTTCTGGGTTCGATAGTTAGGACAATGAATTCTAAGTCTTGAAGTTCTTTAAGTACTAGTAGTTTATTTTCGATCACCGAACGTGAAATACACAGAGGATTCTCAAACCGGGATACCAGTAAGTAATCTATATATATATATATATATATAGTATATATATGTACAAAAAGTTCAAAGAGGAGAATCGAACGAGAAGAAACGACGACGTCGAAAGGTATGAACAAATAAAAAAAGAAAGAAAGAAACAGAGAGAAACCTGAAACTACTTGAATCCTTCTCTTTCTCTCTTTTTTTTTCTTCACTCAACTTCGACTTCGCTTCAATTTCTTTTTTGTAACACACGCGAGCAACACTTGAACGAACGAACGAATGAACGAATGAACGAACGAACGATTGGAACGAGCAACTATAATTCCCCTCTTTTTTTTTTTTTAAGTATGCTACAGGCAATAGGAAACAATGGTTGCTACCCTTGGGTAGTATGATGCAACAATAACGCGTTTAATGTGTGCCTAGAAATGGTCTACCACCGAGTGCATTCGTGCGAGATCAATTTCTCTAATCGTAACGTTGATCCTAACCAAAAGAGAGAAACCTACTTTGCCCTTTTTTTTTTTTCTTTTTCAAAGACCTTACGAAAAGTGGCGAACGTTTGCAATCGTTGAAGAACACACGTACGTATAATAATTATACATGTATGCATGTAACACGCGACAGGCTTATTATTCGAGCGTTATTAATACAATTGACTTTTTATTTTATTTTCTTTTTTGACTTTCCACCTCCTTCTCCTCCTCTTTCTCCTCGTCTTCTTCCACCTTCTCTTTTTAATTCTTCAGTTACGATTTTTATTTCTCCTTTCTCTCTTTTATTTTACAAGTAAAAACCTTGTTTGCTATTTCAATACACGCGTTCAAGATTATTTTTAACGCTTCGTTGCTCGAATTATTCGAAATGAGGAACCACGTTTCATTGGTTACGCGTGCCACGATGAATTTCATTTAAAAGAAAGAGAGAAACAGATGAAAGAAATAACATTATATATTTTCCAACGTACGTTTCTAATAAGTTACGTTATAATTTTAATTACAAGATAAATATAACTTATTGAAAAAAGTGAAAGAAAAAATATTTAAAGATAAAAAAAATACATAGGTGGATAATTTTTACGGATAACTGTAAAATATTATTGGGTTGTCCGAAAAGTTCGTGCCGATTTTGACGGAAGATTGAAATGTAACGCATATTTTAGTTTTTTGTCGTGGTATATATTTATTAAATTAATATTTAATTAATATATTTTAATATATTATATATATATATATATATATATATATATATATATATATATATATATATAATATATTATAATTATATTCGGACTCTCAATATATATATTAATATATTTATTAAATATAAGTGCCATTCTGTTGCACAATCTTTTTCCATCTTAAAGGGTAACTTCAAAATTTCGGCCTTCCAGAACTTCTCAAGTTTTTATTAGTAAAACAACTTTATGCCATTTACCAAAAATCGGCACACGAACTTTCCGAACAACCCAATATTTAAACTATGATCATCATAAATTAATCATAAAAAAATATGAATGTAACCAAATCCAAAAAAAAAAAAAGAATAATAATAAATATCAAGATGTCAAGTGATAAAAATATAAGAATTATAAAAAAGGATCATGTGTTACACGTGTATACAGTGGACAGATGTAATATTATACCAAATCGAATTGAAGATAATGGCTGACAATGATACAGATGTTAAGTGTTACTTATATATATAGGTATATATATATATGTGTTCATCGGAGTGGCACGAGTATCGTGTAAAGTCCGTCTGTCGTTGAAAGAATAATTCTCGTTTTCAGCCATGTCAGGATTGTCGTTATTAGGGTTGGCTAATAACGCATAATGTCAACCATCACTACCACCAATACCGATACTATATACCCCACCTTTCCCTAGTCCCTTTTCGTTATATTTTTGGTATAGTTTACTTTTGTAACGCCTTCCACGTATAACGTGCACAATTTTTTTTTTTCTATACATGTATATGTATCTATCTATCTTTCTCTTTTATATTTATTAGACAAAAATAGGGGATGAGAGAGAAGAAGGAGGAGATATATCAGAGACGATCTCACATTGGCCCATTCCGTTCCACCGTAACACCTCGTACCCCTTGTGCACGAACGATTATCATTTTTAAGCCCGACTAGAAAAGCCAGTCGATGACAATAGCCGGCCATGATGCATTAGTAACGGCCATTCAAAGAGATGGGAGAGAAAAAAAGGTGTTGGAAATTGGGGTGGGGGGAGAAAGAGGGATATAGGATATCATCCTATAGATAGGAGGGTGAGTGAAAGAGAAAGAAGATATAACTTTCATTTATATATATCTATCACTCTTATATATTTGTAAAATGGAGACTACAAATATCCTAATTTTTATATGAGTCAAATAAATAAACATACAAATTTCTATGTTATAATATTGTCTTTTGATTTCTAATATCTTTTTATATTTGTCTATTATTTTATTATCAAAATACAAACTATGAATTAAAAGATATATATATGTATTTCTATATATTTGTGCGATTGCTATACTATATATATATATATAGTTTTTTTGTTATTAGAAGATTTTACTAAACTTTTAATTAAAATATAAAATGAAATCTATTGAAATTTTTAATTGAATAATAATATTTTACAATTAGTAGGGTTAAATATGTAGGAAAGGGGTTTTAGTAAATCGTTTATCCTATCATCGAAAGAGAGAGAGGGAGAGAGAGAGAGAGAGAGAGATAAATAGAATAGGAATTCCAAGTATAATCCGCAATCCAGCCTAATGCCTAATCCTGGCAAACGAATTTATTGGATCCACATCGTCCTTAATGCCGAACAACCCGGTGAACTTTCCAACTCACGAATTTATATCGTCGCGCGATATGGGCTTATATGAAACTGATACGTATGATACAGGCACACGCATACTTACGTATAATGTATAACTACATATATATATATATATATATATATATATATATATATATAATACATACATACGTATTAAACGAAATTGAGCGTAAAATAATATTACATTGGATTATGTATTGTATATATATATATGTGTGTATGAATTAAAGGAATTTATGAGCGCATTATGAAAAGATATCCTTCCTCTAAAAAGCATATCAATTTTTACGGATGATTGGTCAATGCATCCGGTAAAATCATTATACACATTTTATTTTTAATTATATTTAATCACTTTCACGCTCACTCGATAAATTATTTTGTTAACATAAAATATCCCAATATAATTGTTTACAAATTGTAATAATTCGATGAGAAATATATGTTGAAAAATGATAACTTTTCGTAATATTAAAATGAGGTATTGAAATATTCACAGAAAAGGAGAGTTTGATTTTTACATACTGCAAGAATACTTACTTACACACACACGCACACACTATATTGAGAGAAGTAGAAGAAGAAGAGGAAAAGAGATAGTTGGATATTTGCTTTCGAACAACTGACATGCGGTCGTAATTCTATCTACATATCTCGACGCGTGCCAATAACAGGGTTTCTTCTGAGTGAGTTCAACGATGCTGGACAACACCGCGAGAGTGGACCGCGACTTGACTCGGTTCGTGTTAAATGGCTGGAAAGAAACGAGGTGTCGAACCCGTTCGATATTAAATGCCTAAGTGTTTCACAATATGGACCCCGTCCTACTTATAATAACCATTATTATTTTGCCAATTCTGAATTTACCCACAATGAGAATGATTTATATTTTAATTTTTTTATTTTTTGAAAATCAATAAAAAAAAAACCAATCTCCTATTTCACCATTACATTGTGAAATTAGAAATGACGATAAAAAGAAAAGGTACTGGTTAGAACAAATTATCTGAACGTAAATCACAGGGAAATAATTGTAAAAAAGAAAGAATCATTGTAAGAGAAGCTTTAGAAACATAGTTGAGATATAAGAAAAGAAAAAAAAAATAATTACTCTAGTAAAAAGTTTACTAATAAGAGAATTCACGAAGCAAGGAACTAAACCTTAACGAGGTAACACGACGATTAGCAGCGGGTCACAAGAAGAATGTTAGTCTTGGGGTATGAAGAGAAACGGCGGAAGGCTTCGTAAACGTCGATCGATCAAGAGAAAGGAGGAGATAGACAAGGGGTAAGAGTAAGAGTAAGACATATATAAAGAAATAGAGAGAGAGAGAGAGAGAGAGAGAGAGAGAGAGGAGAGGAACGAAGGCAAGTTAGCGTAAAGGAAAATATTGGAAACTCCATTAGGAATTGTGCAACCAGCCGTGCACCCGGCATACATAAGCAGTGCCTGATAGAAAGAAAGAAAGAAAAAAAAGAAGGAAAAAGAGGGATGGACAGACATATAGATGAAAAAAGAAAAAAAGAGAGAGAGAGGGGGTGGGGGATGATGAAAGAAAAAAAAAAAAGAGCGTCTATAGAAGTTATTATGCGATTCATTTGTAACTTCCTCTTCCCTAGTTGTGCCTACCCCGAGGTATATATATCCCCTCCCCTCCCCCTCCCCCTTCATCACTTTCTCACCCTCTTCTCTCTATCTATATACCTTTTCTCAGTTTATAGGCTTTCTCTCCCATCGAGAGATTCGACTCACTGGCAAAATCCTCTTTTAACCGAGAAACGTTTCGACGGGCTCTCTCTTCCGGCAAATCTTCTTACGCGCAACTCAATCAAATTCCGCACGCGCGGCGTCGCTTACCGTTTCACGGTTTTCAAAACGAAAGAAACGAATCTCTCCTCTTTTCTCTCCTTTCTTCGTCTTTTTTTATTATCTTTTTTCCTACCTTCCTCTGCCGTCGGGGGGAAACAAAAAGGTTACAATTATCTTGAGAAATGAGACAGAGAGAAAGATATATTATTTTACGATTAAAAACTTATGCTGTATGTGTGTGCATACGTGTGTTTATTTTATTTATTAAATTATGTGTGTATTTAGATAAGACATTATTTCTAGGAAAAAAAATATAAGTTTTGCATTTATATATTATGGGGAACCGGAATGTATATAATGTGGTATTTTTTTTTCATATATTAAGTTCAAACATGATTTTAAATTAAATAATGAACCAATAAATATAAAAACCAAATATTGACGTGTCCAGAAATTACTTACGATTCCCCTAATATATATATATATTATTTTTCTTTCTGTATTATTCAACATTTTATATACTTAATTTCATCCAACTATCTATCCATTTATTTACCTATATAATAAAAATATTTCGATATATCATCTAAAAGAAATAAAACTACCAAATAAATATAATAACAAAACAATTATTAAATATCCATATTAAAATACAATACCCAATAGATTTTTTTTATCAAACTATCTATTTATCTATCAATCTATCTATCTATACTTCACAGCCTATCTCTCTTTCACTCATTTACGAAGTAGAGAATCTTCGGCAGCCACTAAACGCCGTGAAATCGGTCGACGGTAACGCGGATCCGCGGCGTAGAACTCGCGCGATTACTTCCGGCCTCTTGAGTCGCGATGTACTTTTGCAAGTTTCGCCTTGAAGACTTCTACCTTCTCCTCTACCCTCCTCCTCCTCCTCCTTCTCCTCCTCCTACTCCCTTCTTCTTGGCCAACCCTTTCCGTTCTGGCTTCTTACACACCCCTTTCCACCCGCTCACCCTGTTTCTCAAACTTCCTCATACTCCCTTGAAAACCCCTTTCGCGAAAACCCTCTGTCTCGCTTCCCCTCCTTCTCTTTCTCCTCCTCCTCCTCTTTCCTCTTCCTCTTCTTCCTACTTCGAAGGTGCGGTTAAGCTCCGTTTACGCGGCAAAGTTTCTCCTCGCCGACTTCCTCCGAGGGAACGAACCGAGCTTTCGACGCGATCACGAACTACCACCACACTCTTATCCCCTTCCTTTCCCATCCTGATTCTCATCCTTCTACTCCTTATCCTCATCCTCATCCTTATACCTCTCCATCCTCCTTCATCTTTCCACTTCTACTTCCTTCTCTTCCTTCTTCTCCAACTCTACCTACTCCCCAATTCGCTTCTACTACTACTATTACTACTACTACTACTTCTACTACTGTTAGTAGTACTACTAACTCGAGAATAGTTAGAAAGTGCAAGCTAAACGTGAGACATTCGCGATTCGATACTAATTTTACTCCCTTTTAATAGATCGATGCTTTAGATAATTATCTTATTCATTTTAATCTAATCATATATGTTTTTTTTATTATACTTTGTACAACAAAATCTATAAAATATTTTATAAATTAATCAATCTTTTCGTGAAGGTTGTGTATAAAATTTTAATTATTTTTGTTTAAAAAGAAATAATATTTATTCGATTAAAATAAACATAACGTGATGATTTAAATACAATAAAGATTTTTAGGTTGGTTTAATTAAATTCGGTATGATTTTTATTTTTTTTTTTTTCGAATCGTCTAATTGAAAATTTAATTTAGTTATTGTTCTGTGTAAACGATTTAAATATAACGAAAGAAATGAAAATATGGAATGATAGAATTAGAGAAAGAGATGAAAAGAGAGAGAGAGAGAGAGAGAGAGAATGGCTTTGACGGAAGTAGATTTTACGGTGTAAATAGCTCGTTAACGTAGCAAGAGATCGAAGTAGAGAAGGTGCGCGTTAATGTATTGGACAAACTCTGAGGCCCCCCCACAGTGTGCTTGGTTAAACCAACAAACATTGACTGACGGTATCCATCCGCGCATCGCTTTTGCTCGCACAAGCCCAAGGCACTTTCCTGTCACCACCGATGTTCCCTGCATTTGCCTTTATGCGTCAGAACTAATTCCGAAAACGAGATTTTCGACTCGTCGTTTGTACCAACCGTAAATCTGTTATAATCATTCTTTTTTCTTTAAGCCGATTTCTTTAACATTTTTAAATTCAAACCCAAAAGAAAATTATTCGTCGAAATAAAATATCTATATATATACATAGTTTTTATGTCAGTATGTGTCAGTAAATGGAAAGAATAAATAAAAGAGATAATTTAAGAAATTCTGAATAATCAAACGTATTTACATTAATTTTTTTGTGATTAATTTTTATAGAAAAATAAATGAGTACTCCCCTACACGCGAAACATAGAGAAAGAGAGATGAGAAGAAGAAAAAACAAACAGATTATTATCATTTCATAATTGTTTTTACCAAACCAAGCACGAATGGTGATTATAGCAATCAGTTAGAACGATCCATGTCACTTATCACCTATCATCAACGTAACGTTATCAACATTGGCCTTTGGAGATTATCGTGGTCAATTTGCATCAATGCATGGGGGCGGCAAGGGGGGGAGGGGGTGGAGGAAGAGAGAAATGTATGCTCAGGGGTAAAGGTGTATGTTCAACGATGGTAGCAATGTTGTTAGTGTTGGTGTTGGTGTTGGTGCTGGTGGTGGTGGTGGTGGTGGTGGCGGTCAGAATGTAAATTGGTGGTTAAGGGTGGTGTTTCCAAACTCTTCCCCGTACCATCGAAATACCCTAATTCGTTTACGACTTGCAAAACGAGTCTTCTGGGAGCAGGACGCAACTGGTAGCCAAACAATTTGTACTCTTCGACGCCCTCGTTCCCTCTTTCCTCCCTCTCATTTCCTTTCTCTCTCTTTTTCCAACTCACTCATTCTCATTCATTCCATTCACCGTTTCTCCTTCCGATTCTAATTCCCAAGAGTGTCATCGTTGCCAAAATTCGTAGAGGAAAATTTTAACACCCCTCTCTCCCTTTACTCAATTTATGGTCCAGTACGTGAAAAATATACAACGAAAAACGATATTATGTATTCAGGACGTTTGTTTGAACAATTATTATATCATCGACTATTACGAATATAATTACAAAATGAAAGTGCAAGTATACGGGAATGAATTCATTCAATGATTCACTCATGTTGAATTTTGCCCTTGAATTAGTTGTACCAGACGAATTGGAAATTAACACAGCATGAGAAGTTGTGGTAAACGTATAACAAGCTTGATTAAGAAGTCACTTCTCATTGGTAGTCCGAGCATGAGGTCCGATCCATGATTTCCTTCAGTCACGATCGCGTTACGAACTATTACAAAATATCTATATACATATCTAACTTTATATTATTAAATTTATCGTTTCACCCCAAACAAATTTTTCTTCTCTTTTTATTATAGTAACATTTATTACACGTATAATATTTATGTAATGATCATTTATTAAATTTAAATATGATCGATTTTGATTTATTATTTTTCCCTTGTATTATATACCACACATAATTTATTAATGATATAATAATACAATAAATAAATATTTTTTTATGATAAATTGATGAACAATTTATGTAGTCAAATGACACTACGTTGATTTCGAGTGAAATCTATTGGAGATATGTTAATGTCAGACGAGATAATTTTGATCAAAGTGTCAGAAAATGTTAAAAAAAAAAAAAAACACAAGGAAACTATTGAAACAATCTTAATGCATACTTGTATGATTATTATAGCTAAACTAGAATGTATCAATTTAAGTGAAAGTTTTAAATAAGATTTTAAATATCTTATCGATAGATGTATATATATAAAAAGAAAAGAAGGGACAAGAGGAAAGAAAGAAAGAAAGAAAGTAAAAAAAAGGGCTGGATTATATAAGCTCATTGTTTCGAATTTCCCGTAGGGATCTGATTGCAAACGAATGCGGCAGGGATACGGTCTCCCTTCATAGACGATTAATCCAGTTTACTCGCAGACGTTGCTTAGGTATGGGGGTTCTTGTAAGCTGAGAATCCGCACAAACGTCCCTCCCGCGTTTAAATGTATACACACGGTAAAAAAATATGTGTACACGTATGTATAAATATTTGTTTTCTATGTATTTATATATATATATAATATTTAATTAACACCGGCTTACAATTAGTTAAATACTCTTAACTCTTTTTAACTTCTTATTGTAATATTATATTGTTTTCTTCTTGTTTCTGGTCAATAGTTTGTCAATAAGTTCACGTTGGGGTTTCTTTTTTCGAACAAATAAATGATATTTTGATTGACAATAAAATTTTTATCTTCACTAACAAAATTTGTATCCAAAAATATTCCATTTTTACAATAATATCAATCATAATTTTAATCCTATTCGATTATCAATTGAAAATATATATCTCAAATTCAATGAAACAACTCTAGATAAAAAAAAAACCAAAATAAATCAGTAGCAGAAAAATCAAAAGATGATACCAAATGACTAGGACATTTTTCGCAACACTCTTGGTGATTCTTTCCCCTCCCCTTCGGCCCGCTTGTATCTCATTGAATATGTCAACGGGGGTTGGTGTAGGGGTTCGGAAGAAGAAGGGGGAAAGGGATGGGAACGATGTCGAAGAAAGAAAGAAAGAAAGAAAGCAAGAAAGAAATAGTGAATGGGGTGAGGTGGGATGTTGGTGATGGTGGTGGTGATGGTAGTGGTGGTGGGAAGGTGGGGTGGCAGGAGGGGGAGAGTTAAGCCTGCAGGCTGCAGACAGAAGCATAGCTCGCGCCGGCCTCTACGGCAATACGGCGCAAAGCGAGAGAGCAGAAGGGAGACAGGCATCCTCGCCCTTCTTTTGTCCCTGGGCCGAGGCCCGATATTGAAATGGAGTCGTTTGAGTGTGAATAATTTGCTTTGCCCGGGCCACCCCTCCTCGTCGTTCGAAACCCCCCTCCACCCCCTCCTCCTTCTCCTCTTTCTCATCCTCCTCCTCCTCCTCTTATACTTTTCCGACTCTAACCCCTCACAACCATCATCATCTCTCTTTCTTTCTTTCTTTCTTTATTTCTTTTTCTTTATTTCTTTCTTTCTTTCTTTCTTTCTCTCTTCTTCGTATCCTTCGTTGAAAGCTTCTCCTCTCAACATCGACGCGTTCCAGAAGTCGGTGGGGCACCATAACCATCACCACCATTTCCTGACGGTTTTCCTGACGGTTTTCGAATAGATAAATCATCCACTATTCGTATATACTAGTATTATCTTTTTTTTTGCAGATATTTTTGAGGTGACACTGACGGGGGTTAATCCTATTTCTATTTAAACGTTTGTAATTGTTTTTTTTTCTATGATTATAAAAATAAATTAAGGTGTAAGAAAATCTTTATAATATGGTTTTACGTTATTTCAGTCATGCAGAACTATGATATTATATATATAAGAAATAATTCATTCGTTCTCTTTTATTTTACTCGAAAAATATTTTGTTGTTTTTCATGGCGTACCAAAGACAGAATGATTTAATCAAATTTCACTTTCAATAGGTATTCCTATTAAATCTATTAAGAGTCTCCTTTCGTACGAATCATGTACTCCTACACACATGTGTGTGTGTGTGTGTGTGTGTGTGTAATTCTTTTAGAACATAATCGATGACACGAACGTTTAATGTAAAACACGAGATCTCGTTCCTCTGGTAAGAATTTTCGAAGAATTATCGAACGACAGTACCTAATACATCAAATTTTTTTTTTATTTTTTTTATTTATTTCTCTCTCCCTTCCACTGTTTCTCGGATGCTGGTCAGATTGAGTTCAGTGGTGAATTTATTAGCAGGAGTCATCGTCACGCGTGTGGAAACGTCCAGACAAAGCGTGCATGGAATCGACGAAGAGAGAACATATCGTATAAGTGTGTACGTGAGCGTGTGTTGTATATGTGTGTGTGCACGAAGCACGTTAAAATTAAAGCGACGTAATGACTGCATAATAGGCGCCTCCGATCGTTTTTAGTACGTGAAAAATATGAGACCCGTCGGAAGATTATCGGGCCATGGTCGGTTGACAACATCGATGGATGAGTTATCATTACATTAGAAAATATGTATATATAGAAATGACGATGATTTCTAATTATTTCATTTGAATATCGTGATTTTAATTTCGATCATTAAAAATTTCTATTTTACATTACACATTCAAGATATTTTAATCTCAGTAATCCAATTTTAATAAAATTATCAAACTTCTTTTTTACGAAATCAAAAGTTTATACTTGAGAGTCACGAAGTAGGATTTTTGGTTAAGAAAATTGTTTCATTTTAAAAAGCTAGCAAATCCTGAGAACACGGAGGTGTTGAAATCGTCATTAGTTATGCTAAAAAAGAAAAAAATACAAAAGATGAAAAGACCTTCTTTTTCTTTTTAAAACAGCCATGGTAGTAACTAAAATATCCAAAAATTAAGAATTAGAAAAGATCTTTTGTCCACGTTTATGGGTTTGAAGTAGCCGAAATGGTTAAAGGAGAAAATAAAAACGAAGGTAAAATCCGACCGGATGATGAGCCAACAATGATCGAGGATTCATCGGTCATTTAGGAGGCCAATGTCACTCGTCGGTCGACAAACATATCGAGTTCGTTTAGCCATGAATCTTTTTAAATATGCAGAACGCGCACGAAATACCGTGTATATAATCGAGCGACGGTGCCTATCAGAAATCAGTCAGCTCGAAATCACAAGCAGCAATAACTACCAGATCAACAATGAAGGTAGTTAGTTAGTTGTCTCTTGTCAATAAAATTATGACAGTGATTTGAATTTAAAAAGTTTGATAAAAAGAATTTTGATATTACAATTATTAATATATATATATATATATAATTAATTTTTCGTGTCAAAGAGATCATTGTCATAATTGTTAATACAATTATTATTCATCTAATTTATATATTAATAAATGAATTTTTAAACATAGGTACTCGCAAGTATAATCCTATTGGCAAGTGTGGTATTAGCGGAGCCACCGTTTTACCGTCAACAACAAAATAGACAATATTATTTTGCAAGACAACAAGAAGAAGCATCGGCTGCTCCTTATCCTCCCTCAGGTTTTAAACCGGCAGGACCGGCATTTAATTTACCACAAAGACAAGTAGAAAATCCTCAACAAAAATATGGACCACCGGCGGCGGCTACTACGCCTCAACAACAATACGGAACACCAGCTAAACCTCAGCAACAATATGGTGCTCCTAACGAACCTCAACGAAAATATGGACCACCGGCTACACCTCAACAACAATATGGATCCCCAAGCGAATCACAAAGACAATATAGTACACCTCAACAACAATATGGACCTCCTCAGCAACAATATGGACCTCCTCAAGAACCTACTACCACAGAAGTACCAAACACTACCGAATTAGACGATGCTACCACTGTTTCTGGTATTACCGAGTCTGAAGTAAGTCCAAATTTTTGTTTTTTATATTAATATCGTTAAATACAAGTAAACAAATATTTTCTTTACTCGGTTTCTCTGATCTATAACGGTCGGATTTATGCAATGCGGTTAGATTTATCGTTTCGTTTCAAAAAAAAAAAAGAAGAAAACGATCGTGAGAACGTCGTGAGTTGGCACGAGCCTACGGTAACCAACATTTCCGTAGAATTTAAATCGTTCTTCACGACATTGTCTCTTTTTTTTCTTTGTTTTCTTCTACATTTTCTTCTTCTTCTTCGATATCCCAACCTAACTCGTGTTTTTCCTACTGGAGAATTCTTCTAACGAGATTAGTATTCAAGTCGTCGTTTACTTTCGATCGCGGCTCAAGCACGCGTGCCCGTACCAAATTCGAACCTGCTCTCTGTGACACAATCCGTAATGCATTCAACCGTGATTTCAGTAGCCGAGGTCGACCCCAAAAATATTGCTGGGTTATTGTATTGGTTTCTATTTTTTTCTCGAATGTTTCTTGCAATTTTATATTCTTCCTAAACATAAATAAAAATGATTTAATATAATCTTATTTTATTAATTTACAAAAAAAAAATATATATATATATTTATATTATGAAACTTTGTTAACAGTCTGAGCCTGTTAATGCCGTAAACGAGCTCGAAGAAGATGACCTGGACCAAAATCAACCACAACAAACTGGTGAATATTACATTGCACTTCCCGACGGTCGCCTTCAACGTGTTCGTTACGTTAGCCGACAAGACGTCGAAGCGATGAAATATTTTGCCAAAATCCGTGCTGAAAACGTCGAACCACTTCGTGGACCTATCTATGCTTATGCACCACTTCAAAAACTTCAAATCGTACCGGCAGGTTTACAAATAGCTTTAGCATCTCCAGTTGTATCACCGGCTGTACAAACTCCGCAACCAGAAAAGATCAAAATCGAACCAGCTAAATTGGAGATCGAACCAGTTGCAGCACAGGTTCAATATCAGTACGATTCACCCTCTGCTGTTCTTCCATTACCTTCATCGCCATTATCTTCCTCTTATGCTGCTTATACAGGGAATTATCAAATACCAGAGAACAGGTATCTTTTGACCGTACAGTAAAAAGGATGCTTAACGATAAGAGGCTATTCTCATTGTAAATGACAAATTTAATATAATTTACTAATTTATACTTATATGACTATGATAAGTATTATGACGAAAATGAATTGAATAAAAATTTAACGACGTTTAACAACATAAAATTATACTTGGACTCTTGAATTTTTCTTATACCTCAACTTATTAATTCTATAATTTTAATTTTAATTATCCTGATTGAAGAAAAAACCAATGAAGTAATATTTAACAAAATTTAACGTTAAAACAAAAAAACACTTTGGACTGTGCGTCACTTTATTTTCACTTTAATCTTTCTACAAACTCATAAACTATCTCTTTGACTAGCATCAAAGCTAAAGATAGGTATAGGTATCTTCAATATATATTTTTTGGTAAAATAAGAAAACTTGCAAAGTTGTAAAGATAAGATAGAAAAAGATAGAAAAGAGAAAAAGAGAGGGAGAAAGAGAGAGAAATTCGCAATAGGATTCCTCTTGCTTCGGCGGGTTGTCGTAAGTGTAGGAAGGTACGCGTATTGGCAGGGACCCGTCGGCAGGCACGTAGACGCGCCTAACCACAAAATTCCAGAAATTTAATATCGCGCTTGGCTATGGCGGGGGTTGGTCGTTTCATAAGTTCACTTCGACGCAACCAATCCCCCGCGTCAGAATTCTCCCAAAATTCCCCATGACCAGATTCGTACCAGTCGAACACACATACACACATAAACCCTTATTCTCCCTTGATACCTCCTTTTACTATTTTTTCTCTCTATCTTTTTGTTTCTACGACAAAACTTTTGTTTTCCTCTTTTTACAAATTTACGGATCGATTATTATAAAGTGTTATTTGTTTCTTCTTTTTCATTCACAAATCCCATTAAATAATTCAACGTTTTCTATCCTACGATTTATAAAACCGATATTAGAAGAATCTAATTACGAGATAAATTTCTCTATTATTAATGTTCATTCGACGCGGAATAAATTAGAGCTAAGGTAGTTGGGCTAGCAGCACCCCTTTTGCCCCGTACGTCGTTTCACGCGAGAACAAAGGGATGTTGTCGGGGTGGTTGAAGCCCGTTGGTAAGTGGCTCTAAGATGGTAGTAAGTAAAAGAGAATAAGAGAATGAGAGAGAGAGAGAGAGAGAGAGAGTGGTGATGATGATGATGGTGATGGTGGTGATGATGGGAACCAAATTTCTCATTGGTAAATTCGATCGAGCGATTAATTAGTCCGGTCAAGTGGTCAAGACCAATTAAGTTAGGAACGCTACTTGAAAGCTAGGTTCGACTTAGCCATTACTGTTCATGCTTTCGCACTAGAACCTGTAAACCTTTTCAGAAAGAGAGAGAAAGGGAGAGAGTATGGAAACTTCGAACGAGAGAGATTCTTCGGACGGTTCCCGAAGTTGCTTTTAGAAGGACGAGTAGCTGCATTTCGCGGAGAGAGTCGGCTCATTTCGAACAAACCCTACTTGCTACTCGTCAAAACCACCGCGAGAGAGATCCTACAAAGTAGAAGAGTAAAAGGCCTCTCTCTCTCTCTCTTTCTCTTTGCTTGAGAACGTTGGTTTCACTGAAAGCAAAGTTTCTTCAATCCGATTTTTTATTTTCTTCATACTTTTATAAGTGAAATTATAATATTTTTTTCTCCTTTATCTATATTTCCTTATCTATTATTTTTCTTTTTTTTATACTGTAATTATTTTCAAACAAAATTTGATGTCAAGGTGTTTATATAGATATTAATTAAATAATTTATTAGGATATTTGTAATTGTTATATGATCATTGAGTAAGTTATATTATATTAGGTCGTCTCGAAAATTTCTTCCTTTTTTTGGTGATAAGTTAAACAATATTGCATACGTAATATACTTTTTTTTTTGTATTTTACGTTATTTTAGTAATTTTACGGGCACAATATTTTTTAGGTTTAATAATTTAAAGTAGAGAAAAAGGTAAAATAGAGTTGAATCGATATTATTTAGTAAAATACGATAAATATACTAAATAATAAATAAGATAATAAATAAGATAAATTTACTAAATATATATTATAATACTTAATAATATTTATTATATTAATAAATAAATATTTACTGATATTTTATAAAATATATATTATATTAATTATATTTTAGAGTAAAAAAGAATAAACTTTTGGGATTACCTAATAGAAGAATAAAAATTTCTTTTTATGAGAATTTTCATCATAATTTTGTCGTTCGAATAAATTCTATATAATATAATTGTAAATAAGTTAGTAGAGACAATTAAGAAATAATATATTAACGTTATTTTTCCTTTTTGGATTATTATTTCGAATACATTTCATAGCAATTATCTAACATCCGATATTCTTTTTTCCTTTTTCCCCATCTCACTCTTTCGTCTGGGATTTTTATTTTCCCTTTCCACAAGAAATGAGCTTCAAATAGATTTAATGTAATATATAATAAAATACCAAGGCTAATCCGATCTCGTACTAATCGATTTGATATAATGAAAAAAAGAAATAAAAAAAAATAATAAAGGAAAATCCTTCCCGTTGTTTCTTTCGCTCGGCCAAGATTGTCCGATTTATCGGATATAAATTCCGTACGAGGAAAAAATTCAATACGGATTTTGTGGTTATTTTATTTTATTGGGTTAGATTCAAA
>NW_028301046.1:4102500-4105000 GCF_049000335.1 Polistes dominula | reverse complement strand
CTTGGACGAAAAGGATATCATAAAGGGTCTTTTTCTCGTAGCGAACAAGCAGGTGCCGACTTGGTGGGAGAGAGAAGTAAAAGAGAGAGAGTCAAAAAGAGTTCGACGTGCCTGTCGACGGGGGATCTCTCGATCGTATACCACTGAAAGACAGAAAAAGAGAGTAAAAGAAAGAGAGAGAAAGAGAGAGAGTTCATACTGTAGACTCTTCTACGTATGTATGTATGTATGTATGTATGTATGTATGTATGATCGTATACATGTACGTAGGAGCTAGCTATTTTTTTTTTGTTTATTCTTTCTTCTTCTTTTTTTCTTTTCTATTCTCTTCCTGTGCAACCCTCGCGACTATCACCGCGTGGGGTCGATGAGCACGAACCTGCTGTTGCTGCTGCTGCTATTGCTGTTACTCCTTACTCAAGGAACGAGTTAAGGTTCCTCGGGAATTTCGCTTTTAACAGAACAATTCTCAAGTGTACGGGATTAGAAGTACGTACGAAAGTTGTGTCTAATATTTCTTCTTTACTTATCGTAATCTTAAAGTTAATGAAATTATTTTTTATACAGGTTGGAAGAATGTACTTTAAAATTATAAATTAGATTTGTGTGAGTAATTTCAAAATTAAATATTACGTGGTAACGATTAAGAAAATGATTGTAAAATTTTATATTTGTAAATGAATTATTAAGTATAGGAAGAATTTTAAAAATGTGTGCTCTTTTTCTATCTTCGTTGTAATTCA
The DNA here is from genome assembly GCF_049000335.1 of Polistes dominula. Taxonomy (NCBI): domain Eukaryota; kingdom Metazoa; phylum Arthropoda; class Insecta; order Hymenoptera; family Vespidae; genus Polistes; species Polistes dominula. Next base: position 4,104,257 of record NW_028301046.1, on the reverse strand, counting down.
TTTGGAATCATTCCTATTTTGGGATTGAATTTATCGACGTATAAGAAAAGTGTGAGTAAATAACTTATAATAATATAAGTAAAGTGTTTATAAGTAATTATTTTATATTCGAAAACCAGTATTCGATAAAATTCTAAGAAGTTTAATAATTACGATCATTCTTTACTATAATATAATTAATTATGTAAATAATTTTCTATATATATATAAAAGAAACCAACCAAAAAAGATAAAATACTAAAGTAAAATTCTAAGGTAAGTATAAAAAAGAAACTGATAGGAAAAGGAATTATATTTAAGTATGAGTGTGTGTGTGTGAATATGTATGGTGTGTATATCGATTGGCATTACGTGGCAGATCAGTCAACCCTACTCTTTGACACACCCGAAGAAAGCGAAAGACGAAGGGCCCTTCGACGAAGGAAAGGGCTGCTAGTTCTATACATCGACGACGACGACGACGACGATGACGATGACGACACTGACGACGGCAATGACGATGTTCGAAAGCACCACTGACTAAGGAAAAGAGATCTTCTCCCTTCATGCTTAGAGCTTCTACTATACTTTACCGAGACGACACACTTTGTCACCCTCTCTAACATTTTCTCTCTCTCTCTTTCTTCTCTACTTTTCTCTTCTCTACTCTTCTCTTTTATTCCCTTCTCTTCTTCTTCTTCGTTCGCATCGACAAACGCGAGAGAACCAACGGATGTTGAACGTTCGCATCGTTGAGCAAAGTCGCGAGAAAGAACCACCCCTTCGAGCTTCGTCTTTTCAATCTGTTGTATCTTAAGGATATCGACTCTCTCTCTTTATCTTACTTTCCTTCTTTCCCACTTTCTCTCTATCTCTAGCTTCTCACGTATAAGTTTGTCCAAGTAACTTTGTTTCCTTTCTTATAATATGTTTCAATAGTTACTCGGTTACTTGCTACAAACTTTAAAAGCTCATTCTATGATGATTTTAATAAGAAATATCAATCTACTATAAGTTTTATCTTTTAAATATCATTTTATAATCTATCAATTTTGAGGAAATTAAAATCATTGGTTATAGAAATCAAACTTCTGTCTTATCCTACATGTAGATTTGTCTAATAAGTAAAGTATTGTTTTATGATAATGTGTTTAGTAATGTAAAATAAAAAATAATTAGCTTAAAAATAATTAATTATAATTATTAATAATTTTAATATAATTAATATAGTAATATAAAAATATAATATTAAAAAAATTAAAAATATTATATTAAAAATAATTAATTATAATTATTGTAATCAAAATATAATAAGTTAATGTAAAATATATTTAACAAAAAAATTAATTTATAATATTTATATAATGAAAGATCATTAATCATAAGTATTATTAGAGAATTCAATTAATTGAACATATAATTTTTTTTAATTTCTTCATTCAAAAATAATTAAATGAATAGAAACACGAAGTAGATTTTATGAATATTACGATCTGTGAATACGCGAAACGTCAAATATATCAAATATATCATTCGTAACACTTACTACAATAGGAAATAAAATTACTAAATGAAATAATAAAAACGAATAGTATAATATATACATATATTCTTATATAGGAGTAAGCCAAATGTATGGGAAATTAATCGGTGTATAGTTTGGCCGTGTGTATAAGTACGTTGAAGGAATTTCATCTCTAGATTCCACGTCGAGTTTTCGGACTGTTTTACTCCGCAGAATTTCTCCGCGACCGACGTATTTCCGGATACGTGTTCGG